>NW_018127881.1:2540071-2579867 GCF_001952655.1 Monopterus albus
CGGTGTCAGAGGCACCAGCAGCAGCAGTAGCTGCTGGTGTGTCCCCTGTCGGCCTGCCCGGGGTCAAGGCCTCTGACAGTGTGACTTCAGTCTCCAGTCCTGGTGGAGAGAAGGCTACGGTTGCTTCTCGCTCCTCCACTCCCTCTACCCCTGCCTCGGCCCCTGAAACCACTGGACACTAGGAGGTGAAAAACTTCAGTGGTCAACGTGTGAACCGCCCTCTTCTTTAACAGGGAAGAATTGAATCAGCAGAATGAGGGAACTATTTGTGGCATAAATTAGGATAACAGATTCTTCATCATAATCTTTGGCAGAATAAAAGACAGATTATGGATGACTGTTTGAGTGATATGGCAACTGGGACCTTTACTTTAGTAAAGAACAGAAGGACTCGTCTCGAATGCATTCGTTGGATGAACAGAGCTCCCTAACAGATGGAAACGTGTTTGTCTTCAACTCAGAATCCCAAATCTTGGATGTGTGAGGGCGGAAAAAACCCGATGATTGATCTCAGTTTATTGCTGGCTGCAGGGAGGAAGTTATGAAAAGAAGACAGATGAGAAAAGACAGCAGAGATTAAAAACAGTGAGGTATAAAGATGCCTCCCATCAGCTGATGTCCTCCCTTTGTTGTGTATAGATTTATGCTGGGGAGGTGGTGGTGGTGGTGGTAAATGTAAACAGTGTAACAGTACCAGCCATAAAGCATCTGTCATCAACCTGTAGGAAAATCTGACAGTAGACCACATGAGGTTTGTCTCTGCAGCTCTCCAATATACATAAGTATCTGTTCACCAACCTCTTGTCAGGTTTTTCTATGTGTGAATGTGTCTCAAACATTTGTGCAGTCAGTAAATATTGTAAAGCATATGATTTACTTTTGTCAAAGCAATATAAAAATGAAGTGTTCAGGTATCTCAAGTCCTTTCTGCATCACCAAAGTTTTCACTCACTAAAGAGAGAGTTAGTCCTTCCCTGTAAATGTCCTTGTGAACAAGAGATAAATATATAGTTAACTCTCACATCATACATAGAAACTCTGGCCCCTATTGTACATCTCTGATCATCAGGCATCTTCAAGGTACAGAGATAAATGGGATAGTGGCTGTATTGTCTGGGCACAGGAGGATTCAGTCATGACTTTTTTCTGGTTGCAGTTTCATTTTTGCACTTGTTCACATCACCAGTTGTGTATGGCAGACGGTCAGATGTTGCTCCACATTTTCCACCATTGCAGTGTTTTCATCGGAAAAGAACAATTTGTAATGCAGGTTGTCAGCTGTTAAGGCATGAAAATGCTCAGTGTTAACATTGCTGTGGTGCAGGGTCAGAGCAGTGACTGTCCTATGAAGAATCTCAGGAGCTAAACTGTATTAGTATGTACAGATCATTCTGTTCTTTTTTCCTTTTGTCACAGTTAGATTAATAAAGTCAAATGTTAACATTGATTTATGGTACTCTGCTGTTACACTTGATGTTTTTGTTCATTGTAAGATGACTGTAAAAAAAATGAATGTCTTTATTTTGTGAGCCACCATTTCCCTTTTGATTCTTTAACATTCTTTTATGAGGCATAACTTCATATAAAAAGATTGTTGACATGAATTATGAAATAAAGAAATCACTTCAGAAAGTGTTACTTCTGTTTTGTGATTGACTTGCCATTCAACATGTTGAGTGTAAGAATCATTTCAAATAAATTGCTGTGTAAGTTGAGCATAGGCACCTCTTCATTAACACTGAATGACAGCCTCATTTCTTTTACTGTGTGAAGAGAGTTATTGAGAAACTGCCCGATGGCAACATTCAGTAGGTTGTAGAACTGAATGTTACTTGATTACTGTTAGCTGAGAAATATTTGGGTGCCATAAAACTGGTTTCATAAACTCAGAACCCTTCATACAAACAGTTTAAAAACCATTGCTATAATTTTATGTGATTTTCAAACTATTTCCTAGTATTTCCAAAATTTGGTTTGGGCTTATTGTTGTCTGTATTAAATGAGTGCAGAACAGAGCAAATATTGCTTTTATTATTATGGTCCGATCCAGTGGTGGAAGAAGTACTCAGGTTCTTTAATCAAGTAAAAATTATAATACCAAAGTATAAATATACTCTGCTACAAGTAAAAGTCCTGCATTCAGAATCTGTCTGTTGTTTGTTGGGTTTTTTTCTATAATAATAATAATGATAATAGTAACGTCTAGACCCTATGATGTAAAGTGTCCTGACATGACCTGTGATGTGGTGCCATACAAAGAAAAGAAAATAAAATTAAATTTAACTGAATTGAATTGAAAGCACAAAGTATTTGCATCAAAATATATTCAAAGTGCCCAAACTAAAAGTACTCATTATGAGGAACAGTACATTTCACATTGATGTATATTATATTATTGAATTCTATTTATTGACACATTATTGTGTACATTACATTTAATGTTGCAGTAAAAGGTGGGTAATTTTAATTACTTTATATGCTTATAATTTGAAGTACTGATAGCTTGTGAATTTTTCACCAGGTATCAAAAAAGTCTTATGATTATATTGAAGTTTGTTCTGTTATACAGATTCTCAAAAGTAACTAGTAAATGGAGTTACCAAATACATGTAGTGGAGTAAATACTACAATATTTGCATCTAAAATTTAGTGAAGCTGAAGTATAAAGTAGTAGAAAATGAAAATACTCAAAGTACAGATACCTCAAAGCTGTACTTAAGTTCAGTACCTGAGTAAATGTACTTATTATTTTTCAAAAGCAATGAATAACAGAGCTTCAAATCCCTTTTCCAAAAAGTAATATACTGTATTTCTATTACCTACCATGAATTTATTTTATAACTTCATTAAGCAGGGTTAAATTAGAAAAAGAATTAAAAACAGCAGTAGCTTCTTCAGTCCCCTTGGTTTTACTGCTTGTATTGTTGAGTTGAGGCCCTCCTCAAAAGCCACACAGTTTTCCAATGTTCCTGTTTGTCTCCTTAATGTTGTGAATCATTCAGTGACTCCTGATAAAATATGCAAGAAGCATCTCTGCATTCACGTATAAAGTCATGAGGAGGCTCTTGGTGAGACAGAATAATTCTGAAGTGGGTGGACATTCTGTCATTCATAATGCATAATGTTTTCCACCTTTGAAAGTAATTAATATTTTAGTTGGTTCGTACTGAAGATCTTCATTAGACAATAGATGTAGAAGATGATTGGCTGCAACAGTTACGATAGTCACCACTATGTTTTACATCAAAGAAGCAAAATATTAATTCAATCAAGTGTCAACAGGCAGTAGAAGGATGCACTATCATATGTAACCACCAGGTGGCAGTGTAAGAGATACTCTGAGAAGTGAAATGTCATTTCTTTGCAACTTCTTGAAAAGTTAGAAGATCCTGAAAATGTGACTTGATACAACAGTCTGTGATGCACACTATCTTGGATCACAATCCATAATTGAAGATATATGAAATGATTTATTCTTCAGCATTATCCAGAAATATCTTTTATACTCTCAAGAGCCTTCTGGCTTTTGATGAGGAGCTAAGCAAACTTAAAGTTATTCAGAAATAGAGCTGAAAATTTCACCTTCTCAGTGGTAGCAAAATCATATAAAAATTATAGATTAAAAAAAACAGTAGCAATATTACAGTGTAAACATGTTATTGTCATAAGTTAACAAATATGAACTGGAAATGATCCAGTATTAAACAATAAAATATGTTTACGTTTCAAAAGTAAATTACCATTTGCTAAATCCCTAATATCAAACCCTGCTGTTGAAAGCAGGACTGCTTTTGTTGTTTCTTGAGATGCTTTAAGCATATCTACAAAACACTGTGGTCATGAAGTGTATTTGCTCTAAAAATGAAACATGACTCATCTGTTGTGTAAATTTAATTGTGTGTGTCAGTGTGAGAGCCAGAATCACTGTTTATTTCAGTTGCTGTCTAGTAACAGGCTTGTGATAAGAGTGGTTTCATTCTGTAGCTGAGATGTTACATGGATAGCAAAATGGTTTCCTATTTGGTTATAAATATGCATTTGTGTATAGCATTTTTTGCAAGTTACTTTATATGTAGGCTGCTGTGTAGGTCATGGGAACGTCTTATGTTTAGGTATGGAGGTTTTTTTTAGACCTCTATCTTTTGTCCCTGTCTCTTGCTCAATGTCAGCTGGGACTGGATCCAGCTCCTCCCAACCGATTCAGGAATAAGCTATATAGATAATGGATGGATGGATGGACAGTTTTTTTTTTTGAGAATGTTTCCTCTTTTGTTCTATTCTGCATTAAAGAAGTTATTTAAGTTATTATTTGGTAGCTTTTGCACCTCAAGTCTATCCACTGAAAGAAGCAAAATAGAGGAGTCAACAAACACTAATGATTCTGTTTGTTTAAACGCATGTATGTATCTGTTGGAGACAGTGGGTGTCTCCATGTGTGGTGCCTTACATCTGCTTGTTCCTAAGTAAAAATGCTACCACACATTGCCATAACGATTGTGGAGAAAGAGACTTAAATTACTTGTGTGCCTGCTTTCTGTCCCAGTTTCTTGCTGGCAGGCAGAGTAATTGAAGTAATTTCAGATTCAGCTCTTGTTTGCAATGTCCTTTTCATGATGCCTAAAAAGCAGCTATATACAAAGCAGTGATGCAAAAAATATATTTCTCTTCTACTTTCAGTTTCCAGCTTCAATTTTCATCTCTAGTTGTCTTTTCATTTTTTTTAAAACTTCTTCAGCTTTTTATATCATCTACTTTAATAAGTGACTCACAAAGGGTGAGTCATTCAGGTAACAAGCATCAAAACCAGTATGGTTTCTGATGTGCTCTGCACTAGGCTTGTATCTAATTTGTGTGATCTGCTGCAGTATGTGATAACATCCATCCATCCATTATCTATACCGTTTATCCTAAAGAGGGCAGCAGGGAGGCTGGAGCCAGTCCCAGCTGACATTGGGTGAGAGATGGGGCAATTTAGAGCCACTAATCAAGCTAAGCTGCATGTCTTTGGACTGTGGGAGGAAGCTGGAGCGCCTGGAGAGAACCCACGCAGGCACAGGGAGAACATGCGAACTCCGCACACAAAGGCACCGGGTCGGTCCAGGTTCGAAACCAGAACCTTCTTGCTGTGAGGCGACAACGCTAACCGCCACATCATGATAACATTTACTTGCTTTTTATTTCATGAATTATAAATCTCCTATACAGTAGAAAGACTGCAATGATTTTCAAATGTGGACAATAGGTCACAAAAAATGACAGAATCTCTGCAAGTTAATTATTCTTACTTTTCTCTTACACATGTGGAAAACTAATAGTTAATTATACTGGCTTCTGTTTCCATTTGGCACTATATGATTCAAAAATTAGCCGATAGTTTAATGGGACCTTTAATGAATGTATGTATAAATTAGGTTCTTGGATCCTATAGTGAATATCTTCATTTTGCATTGCGTTAATTCATTCATCTTCTTGCTGAGAGGGGTGAGAAGATTGATACCACCCTTATATGTTTACAGTAAATATGTAAGCAGCTAGTTACCATAGTATAAAAGGTAGGAAATGTGATAACTGTTAGCCTGGCTCTGTCCAACACTAGCTCCCTCTCACCTCACTGTTTCACTCTTAGTAAAATTTGCAAATGGTTTTTGATGGTATGCAATTATGAACACTTAATGTTCTTCAAGGTCAGGACTGATTTGCAGTGGTGTGATTGTGATTGCTGCAGCTGTGCTGGACCTACATCATAAAGAAAGACACTGGATGAAACGTGTCTTCTGCATAAAACAACACTTGGATAGAAAAACAGACAAACAAAAAATATCTGCATGTAAACTATGACTTTATGAACACTAGTAGTTAGGAATAATAAATACCATAAGTATTGTTCAGCAGCCTATGGTGAAACCTGAGTGACTCAGTCTTTCAGAGGCTGGTGCTCTCGGAACAATCAAGTTTCCAGGGTGAAAGAACCGGAGAACCTGAGGCATGAAATAGGACAAAGGCATTTTCTTCGTCAGCGTTGGCTCCCATTGTTTGGATTTCTGCGGAGATAAGCTACGCTTGAACACATCAGAAACAGAAAACCATTTATTATCTGCTTCTCTATTTAATTTTCATGTTTTTATTGTTTTATTTGTAGTGCAGTTGATCTTTTGTATGAACTTAACTGTATTGTGTTTATGTATCTTATACTGCTTCCTTGTGTCTGTGAGCAGAAATACATTGACAGATTGGGTTGTTAAATACCTGTTCACTGACATTCTTCTAGGTTTTATGTCACTCCCTACATTCACATTATTTATTTTTTCAGTGGGATGACACAGGTTTTGACTTTGGATTTGTTCTGTGCGTTGTCTTCTGCACAGGAAATGACAAACCAAGGTGGATGAAAGGAATGAAACAGGACAGCAGATGTGGTTTGGCCACCTTAGCGCTGGCCCTTGGTTTTCTCAAGTGATGAGCTGTGTTTGTACACATCAGAGCCAAGGTCAACTGCCTGAAAGAAAATAAACAGTTCTCTTCTTTTCTCTCCTGCCAAACACGAGGTACACAGAGAAGCTGCAGTGTGATTCAGCGAAATGTAGAATTTGAAATAACTACACAAGGTTTGAACATTGACTTTGGCTGTTCATCTCTATCCCCACACCTTTTCAAGCATGACGAAGCAGACATAATAGGGAAATCTTTCTTAGTCAACATGAAGAAGTTACAAGAAACGTGCCAGAGCTGTCAACTTTTTTTTATTTAATGTATTGAATAATAGCACACAGACATTTATCTAATTCAAAACAAGTAGCTAGAAAGCAGATCAGTGCTTGTGGTGTTTCATGCTGTACATAGCATATGAGCAAGATGAAATCTCCTGCGACTGGGTTTGTGTTTTAAGAGAACAATGCAGTTCACAGCAGTTTCTCCTTGCTATACATATTTTACATCCAACAGTAGCCCTGTATTATCTGAAAAATGAAGCAGAGACTGTGCAAATGAATCCTTGCTGAACTGCCCAGGTATTGTAGACAATATATCAGGTAGAACACTGTATACCTGTATATGCTATATCTATAGATGGAGGTAAAATCATATTTACATTTAGAAACTTTACATCTTCTAATGTCAAGTTATGACCCTTAAGAGTTTCATAAAATCAAACCACTTGCTTATAACGGCAGCGCAGATGGCTACCTCAGTTCTGTACTGGACACAGATTCCTTGGGTGTATAACATACTTGGCCAATAAAACTGATTATCATTATCATTGTCATTGTTAGATTCACAGGAAGCCTCACTGAGCTTGAACAAACAAATGTGGGAGTGGTATTCATTTTCTCATCTAATTCTCCCCTAGAAAATAAACAGACTTTCCTCAAAATGTCTCTGACTCTTTCTTTAATGCCAGAGGAACAGGTCTGAACGAACTGTACTTTAAACAGCAGTGTTTTAATTAGTTTTATAGCAGCTACATTACTGATGGAGCTCAGCTTTTGGGAGCAGAATTAAAAATTATGCTATATGTTTTTTCAAAAATGGGAATTTTTCTAATGATCTGTTTCAAAATTACATTTCGTTGCTCATCTGCTTGTGACATCTGGTGTGGTGTGCGGGAAATAATCCAGTAAAGCAACAAGCTTTATTTTTGATAACTATAATTCACTGAATAGATGCTCCTTTTTAGTTTTAGTAATTGATGTAGTGGTGACACTTGCCCCTCAGCGTTTTGAGGAACAGGAGGTGTGGGTACACATCATCACAGCCTCATCTGTGGCTGCCCTGATGGCCACTACATATTCATCCTGCCTTACCGGCAGTCAGCCTGCCTGACAGGAGGCTGGAGATGCGAGGGCTTCAATTTGCCAGAATAAATCATGCAATGAAATATGATAGCCCCAGCAATCAGAGAGATGCAGACCTTGCGCCTGTGTGTGCATTTGCAAATCTGGCACAAATAATTTCAGCAATTAGCATTCAGCATTCCTGTCATCAAAAGATACTGACTGAAAGGAGGAATCTGGTCTTTTTGTTGCCATTCAGAGCTTGCACCGCAAAATTAGAGAAGGGAAGGGGACACATACACAGGCATCTGTTGAGCTCTATGTGAAGCTATGCTTCATGCAGCACCTCAAATCCATTTGTATGCTGCAGTGAACAGCTGTTATAGTTATGTGGCAACCCTGTAGCTGCAGCACTGGGGAGACAAGAGAGGCTGAGCTTGATGGTGTAACCCTGTAGTTCCCAACCTGAGACTCAAAGGGGTCACAAGATGAATTCAGGACAGCAAGGCTATTACTACCATAGGAGGTATTGAGAGATAGATTTCTGCAACACAAATCCATATATATTCTTGGTTTTACCTCTTGAGGCGTTTTCAATCACTGATTGAAAATGCTGACCAAGCATAGATATGTAATCTGTGACAAGATCACAGATATGCATGGTTGGAAACCAGTGGTGCGATGGAGACTGTAACTTAACTTATACCCTGCAATCACAGTTGGATAATCTTGGTTAGGGAGGTGTCTTGTTTGAATCGTAGGAACCAAAGGCAGGGAAAAATCTGTCTGCACACTGCATTAAGCTGCCAACAGTTTAATTCAGCAGTAACAGCTACGTTTTGATCTATACAAGAGCTTCATCAGGCACTGTCAAACAGATGTCAGGTTGTGAACCACACATTTATGTACACCTGCTAAGACACCACTCAGGTGTTTTCAATCTGACTGACAGATCAGTCAGATCAGGACAGAGCTAAACCGAGCTGTCCAAAACTCCCTTTTAGGGGGCAAAAGATGACAATATGGGAGGAGCAATCATAAACACTATAAATAAAATATCAAGTATATGTATAAATGAAGGAATCCCATCAAACAAGATAAATTCATGAAAGAAGATTAGGGAAACCATTAATTATTTTTCTCAATAATCCAATTTTAACAACACATAACAATACATTAATTGTATAGTTTTAAAACAATTTGTATAATATTAACCAGTTCTGTTCTGGTTGGTCCTCTTTAAAAGCAGACTGTCCTTGAATCAGTCAGATTGAAAACACCCGAGTGGCATCTTAGCAGGTGTACTTATAAATGTGTGTCTACAGACTGACATCTGTTTGACAGTGCCTGATGAAGCTCTTGTATAGATCGAAACGTCGCTGCTACTGCTGAATTAAACTGCTGGCAGCTTAATGCAGTGTGAAGACAGGTTTTGTCCCCCAGTTTTTTCTTTGCTTTCAAGTAGTTGTTGGCCCTGCACCTGCAGACGTTTTAATGGATGTGCGTGTCCTGTGTTAGTTGTTTGAGTCATAGAAACCTCAAATAAATTTCAAGTGCTCTCCATATTTCAAAGTCATGAGGGAAACTTACAGCTTTCAGAACAGAACCCTCAGAAGCCAAGTGAAAAGGTCCTCTGCTCCCTAGTTGTGAGTCAAACCTTAGCTTTAATCACCTTCAGGTTAACGGGGAGTTAAAAATATTACCAAACTCACTGACTCGACTGAGCTTTTTTATTTATATAGTTGAGTATGTGCTGGTCTTATCAAACCCCAAGCTTTTTAACACTGAATGACAGTGTTAGACAAGATAGCAGTGTGCTGGTGCTGCTATATAGTATATGTACATATATCAGCACTGTCATTCACTTGGAGTTCTAGTGCTGCACTGTGAGTTTTTAGGACTTTTTCCACTGAAAACAGCTGCATTCTACAGCTAAAATGAGAGCAGTGAAGGTGAACCAAATCCATGAAGTTATGGCTTGGACAGCTAAACAATGAAATGACACTCCCCATAATGCTCTGTAAATGCAAGAGGAGCTAGATTTGCGTGACTGTTCACTATAAGATCACCAGTAATGAGTGTATCAAAGTTGCTTCTTGGTTTATTTGCAATTACTGTTTACTGCCAAACCAAAGCACAGCTGAAATATGAATATACCAAACTTCAACATGTACAGGTGAAATAAACTATCATGATCAAAAGAAACACTCTCTCTCACTCAGTTTCTACCGCTTAGTCCCTGAACGGGGTCACGGGGGCACGGGGGGGCCGAAGCCAATCCTGGCTGGCAATCGGGCGAAGGTGGGGTACACCCTGGACAGGTCGCCAATCCATCGCAGCAAAAGAAACACATAATACATTAAATATATTTTCTCTTACATTTGAGATAGAGAATGCATCTCAGATTGAAGACTGGAGATAAAGAAGTAACTTGCCACTGTATGTAGCAATGGATCAGAGCAGGTATAGCATTTATATGAATAGCTTTTTTTGCATTCGGTGCACACGACAGTAAGGTACCTATAGTAAATGAAAGAAAAACACTGCTACAATATCATACAGCATATATAGACAAGATTTAAAGGAACTGTTCCTGTTCATCATCATCAGCATGCATGTTCAGGCTGCACTAACACTTCAGTTCCTCATCCTCTCTGCTTTTTCATCCTATTTTGTCTTTATCAGTAAACAACTCATCAAAAGCACAAAACATTACTGGCGAGTTTGTTGTGTTTTTTTTTCCAATTCCAATTGTATTTGCCCTAGCCGCCTACGCTAGCAGCTTTTTGGTTGTTCTCCACTGGAATGAAAATTGGACAAACACTGCAAGAAAAAGAAGGCCATACATAGCACAAGTGACAAATAGGGTTATGAGAAAAAACAAACTGGTGTTTACAGTGCCGAGAATCAGTCACTTTCAATTGGCTATACAGTAACGTGCAACTATCTGTTTTGAAATAAACAGCACAATAATGAGCAGTCAAAGACAGAGGAACATTAAAGGATGCAGGATGACGCAGTTGTTTCAGTCCCCTGTTGATTCAGACACATGGTTACCTTTTGAATTCTTCTGTGCATGTGTGAGCGTGTGTTTTTGTATACGTGTCTATGTGCTTGAGTGAGTGTGTGCATGCGGGTGGGTGGGTGCACCAGTGTGTCTTTGTCCGTGTGATAGTGTAGGCAGTAGATGTGACTTTCTGGATTCGCTTGTTAGTCGTTAGTCATAATCCACCAGGAAGCTGAGGAAACACATGCACAGAAAGAGAGTTAGGTCACTTCACACCAATCCAATGCATACCTCAGGGCAATTTATAATTCCTAAAGGAAAAACTGTGGTACATTGTCTAATCATTATATTAAGTGCAATTCTTCCTCCTAAATTATCAGCTAAACATTTCCACCCACCAAACAAGTGTGTCAGTGGTTAAGGTCATTTGGCAGTGGTGACTATCAAAACAACTGATCTGTGGGAAAATCAGAGCTTTATAATACACAGCATTTTTTAATTGTTAATCTGTTTCATACTGTCCACTCTTCTTTTAAATTGAAGCCAAAGTCCAGCAATCTTGAATCTGTTAAAAGATATCTAGATTAAGTGGCAGTCAAGGTCTGGCAGAATAACCATGTCATTAAAACAACTGGTTGATGCTGCAGGACTCCTCCTGGAAAAAAAAATGAATGCAGTGTCCAGTGCCTGTCAGTGGCACTGACAATAACAGCCACTGCTAGGAGAAGCAAAATTTAATGTTTTATTTATTTTTCTATTATTGCTCCCCGAGTCATATCCTTCCTGTGCCTCTGACGTGCACCTCATAAACCATAACTCTTCCTCCAAATCAGTGCATTGTGGTCTGACTTGTATCCTCAGCAGCCAAACCAAACTGAGACTCAGCGTAGAGAAAAACAATCAATATGTCATTATGATAGATGAATTGTTCTAAAAGAAGCAACTTTATAGTTATTTTATTAGAAATAATTCACTTTAAAAAACTCATTAAAACACAGCATGTACTGTAGGCAGATAAAGCACCCCATATACCAGGAACTTACCGGTCGTCAGTGATCAAACTAACAACCAAATTAGCCTGTGTGCATCTAATAATGAATACTTGGGAAATCTTTAAAAATCTCATTTTCCACAGGACAATTAATTAGAAAAACCTCAAGTATACAAGTTTATTTTAGTGGCATTCACATATTTAATTTTGTGTCCATGGTTTCATTGTAAGTTTAATTTTACTTCAATCAAATATTGAGCTTATGTATGGCAAGGTTCCAGGCTTAATTTAATTATTTTCTAAACCTATTTCAGTTTTGTTTTAGTTTAATCATGCACACACACAAGCTGAATTCCTGCAAATGTCCTTGTGAAGCACTTAACACCTACTTATGCTATGTTTGGGTTGTTTTTCTTAATGTCTTTTTCTGTTTTCCACTATCGGATTTTTCTGTACTATGTGATTAAACCTTCTTTGAGATGTAACCCATATCTGATTCCAACTCCAATCAGAACTGGTTAGTCAATGTCAGCATGCACACATGCGAGTCACAGATGTGGAGGTAAACAACCATGTACAGTAGCCTAGCAACGCTCAGAACCCATGCAAACCACATGGCTAAATCACCATCTGCAAAGAATGCAGAGAGGCAGAAAAAAATAAATAAAGCTCTTGCTTTTTGAAACATATTTATAGGCCTATAATCAACTGATTGACAAGACAAGATAAAGGAGTCATGATTGTGAACTGGGCTGGACTAGCCCCAAGAGTTTGGAGAGACTACCCTTTCTTGAGTATCAGAAACATCCAGTAGTCGCACAGGTAATAAATGCCTGCTTTAAAAAAGATTCCCTACTTTTATGCTTAATAAACCAAGTTATTGTCAAAAACATTAAAGTTCTGGTTACACCCCTGAGTTCCACAAATGGGTTTTATTACATCTTATCATAATACACAAAACTTTATGTACTGATTCATTTAACAGCTGAATGTGACACACAGAGCAACCACCATATCAACTAATCTTACCCTTCAGATGGCCGGCAGGACTAACAGACAATATTATCAAATTCCACATGTCAAACTAAATCTTGGGGAGCTTTTGAGCACTGACATGCACTATTGTTCCATAATGCAATGCAAAGATGAAATTAAGGAGCTACGCACAGCTGCCAAAAACAATGGATAGCGAATAAAGAGCTCCAGAGAAATTCTAACAAATACAACAAAAGCAGTAACAAAGTAGTAAATGTATATAAAACATTGCACCACTTCCTGTTAGTACAACATAACATAGTTTTTGCATGCTACCTGCAGTAGCAGTATGACAGTTAGTATGTAGTACTTAATGTATACAACTGATATATAAATATCGAATTGGGACACAGCATATACCATCAGGGCTGTTTGCAGCACTTGGGGTGAGCAGCTATAAACATTTTGCAGCATGGCCTAAGATGATAGGCTGGATAATATGTAATTTTGTTATTTCAAAACCATGCAATAATGCAGTGAGTGTGAGCAGATGCTGGACACGGGTAGTGGCTAACTCAATTTGCCATTTTCATTTCTGCTGCCTACCCAGGCTATTTTTCTAAAGACATTCTTGAAAAGACTAGAAGTTGCCATTAACACAAAGGAGAAAGAGTGACCCGACAAAATAGGATCACAAACTACTCTGAAACCAGAAGAAAAATGAGAAGCGAAGAGCAAATGTGTGGACGGAAAAGTAAAAATGATCAAAACCCTCTCAGCTCACATGAGTTTGGGTTTAATGTGCCTTCCCTGTGGGAGAGCCTTGTGCGCCAAAACTGGATGACCTGGATGACTCATGATGACTATGGTAACCAAATAAAAATGTCATGATGCCTGTGACCCTCAGTGTGAACAAATATCAAGATATTTTTCTTGACATTTGTGTACATGAGGTTCTAAGTATTTCATACATAAATATCTGCATCTGCCTGAAAGTCTAAGAATACTAGATTTCACTACAAGTCAGTAAATGCATACTACTTGTACAGTTTTTGAGGTTTGTCTATATCTTATATGTGTTGATTTCATACTAAGCAGGGTTTGCAGGCACTGATTTTCTAGGATACTGTCATTTATTGTACATTAATGACATACAAACCTGGTAGCAACATAGTAGAAACTACTTCAGCATCCTCCAACATGTCAATGATGCAACGCTGGAAATCTTTACTACTGTTTGACTGCAGATAGCTACAGAGACAGACAAGGAAAAGGCAGAGTAGGAAAACAGCAGGAAAAAGGAAAGAGAAGAAGGTTAGAAGACTGTGTTTAGCATCACCTGTAGCAAAATAAATCTAAGGAAGCAGTCTTTCAAAAATCCACATGCTCATGTTTGTTACTTAATTAATTTTTTTTTCTCAAATTTTTCAACAGATCTCTGCAAAATGTTACAGATGACAGATTAATATATTCATTGATATGTGGAAGGCACAGATATGATTTTATGTGTGTATGTGTGTGTGAGAACTGAGAGGTGGGCCATCTGTTCATCTTCACTGGTGGGGAACATTTCCATCAAAAAAGTGAGAGCGCCAGATAGTCTGCCAATATCTGACACAGACACACACACACACACACACACACACACACATATAGTTGTTTTTATTACTTGCTGGGTTTTTACACAGACTTACATTCATTTCCTGGAGACTTACTCAAACCTTAACCATTGCCTAACACCTAACATTAACCTAACCTTACTGTTCCCCTAAGTTGAATGATTTACTTTGTGGGGACCAGCATCCAGTCCTCATAAGGTAAGCAAGTCCCCACAATGCTGTGAGCTCCCAGTTTTAGGGTCCCCACAAGGAAAAAAATAAGACCAATAAAAGAAAAAGGCCACACACACACACACACATACACGCACAAACACTGACCTCATCCAGGAGAGACGGTCTTGCCAGAACTCATACATTATGTAAGATGACTTTCCTGGGAGCTTCTGAACAGACATGCTAACAGCAGGTAAGAGAAGAAAAGCAGAGTGAAGTAAGAAGAGGACAAAGTGAAGGAGGGATAAATTACATTATAAAGGCTGACTGTTCTTTTCAGTTAGAACTAGGCAGGGAAAAAGGAAGACGGCAACATTAAAGTAAGACTTAAAGAAAACAAGGACCTACTCTCTTAAAATTAGACACTTCCATTTGGTGAAACTACAGAATTATTACTGTAAAATTCAATTTCAGTCAAGCTGCTTAGAAATGTGAGGTCACATAAAATCTGCTCTAATAGTGAAGAGAAAATCCTAATGGCATATTTTTCTGAACAATATTTTCCAACCTTTTCACTCATGGACATAAGTTTTGGCATAGCTATAAATACAAACCTCTCGTTCGGCATTGCCTCAAAATTAAAATGTTGCCTCGGCAGCAGGACCTGACACAGTGAGGGAAAGATATATTATTTTGCCTGAAAACAAACGGCACTCACTGCAGGTTGTCAGAATGGGCTGAGGTGGCATCAGTGTAGCTCTTCAGAACTTTTTGGAACTTGTCCAGATTTTCATCCATCACTGACATCTGCCTTTGAACCAGCAGAATGTTCTGTTGGCAACAAGACAGGACACAGAGAGAAGCCCAGAGGATGAACAGGTTTCTGTGTGTGTGTGTGTTAAGAGGCATCAAGCTCACATGACCACCTGAGTGCTGGATACTTTAAGAACAATGCCTTCCTAAGGAGACATTCAGCATCACTAACAACAGATGAGAGTAACATAAATAAATAAATGTGATGCCTCTTTATATATTGCATCCAATTAAAACACTTTCTTTGGGCTTCCAGTTTCATTTGTCAGTGGAGCAGAGTGCCTGAGTGGAAGCAGCTGCACAGCATTAGATGGAGGCACTAATTGTGAAATAGTTTCAGTGAAAATCAAAGACTTTCTCCTAAGTTAAAACAGCAAACTGATAACAAACCTTCACTACAATAACTGTGTTACCACGATACCTCATCAGTGTCTTTCACTTTCTTCACATAATAAAATGCCAACAGCAGCTGGTCAGTTTTTCCCTCTCAACCAAATGTGAATTTATAGCAAGTCAGTATTGCAAGTCATTTTTAAAAATTTGCTTTTGTAGTTCTTATTACAACGAGTCAACTGATTTAGTAGCGAGAGCACAGTCTTTCTGCAACTTCTCAAATAAATGTTTCACAAAATGGTTTAATAGACTCCCTCCCGTTTCCTGTACAAAGGCTTTCTCCTGACAAAGGAAGTAATATGCTTTTTTCCCTTTACTGATCACTGTGGCCAGCTACAGAGCAACACCCGCCAAGCTGGCAGCTATTCAGTGTCCTCCTCAGGGAACCTGGGCTAAGTTAAGCTCCTCTTGCTGGCATGTGGTCTCCCAATGCACCATGTCAGCCTCCTGCTTGTTTACATCCCCATTAATTCAATGCAAGGGTGAGTCACTACTGCAACCAGTATGAAGTGAAACTTACAGAATCTTTTATAAGCACAGACTTGAATCAGGCTAACAGGTTCAGATGATCTACTGTACATTACAAAAAAGAGTTTAGTTTTGAGATAAGGATCACTGAAATGAAGGGGGGTGCAATTTTTCAGTGTTCTGGGATGCAAGCAAAATTACATTCACCTCAGTTGTATCACAATGGTGGCAGATGGATACTTCAAAATCTCAGGACTGTAAAATCTGAACAGTCTGAATGACCACACTGTACTAGAGGTGGCTGAGAAAATGTGTACTTGTAGTTTAGGGGAAAGCACATATTGTGATTTATGCTGTGCATGGAAATACACAATGAAAAGGTACAGTATACGATTTATCTTTTGAAATGGTGTGCATTTTTGCTTTTGGTCACTCATCTCTGTCACAAGGACAGTCTGAGTGTAGTCTGAGTGTATTCCAAAGATATTAAAATTAACAAAGAGGCACATTTCTATATGGAAACATGTATAAATGTTTACATTCATTTTACAATTACTGTTATAAATACCTTGATCTAACTGTAATCATAGTTACCCATAACAATGGGTTACATTCTCACTTGTGACTGGTTTTACATTATTTCTACTTCAAGTGGATGATGACTCAGGTTTTTGTCTATTTAAATAAGTCTCAAATTCATTCTCGTGAACATACGCTGGCCCTTTCATATTGAGGCTTGTCATATAGTCAGTTTCTTAGCTAGAATATGCTAGAATGAGTATTGCTGGTCCAGATGGTTCAGTGTTATTTTGTTTGAGAAAGAAACAGATGTGCTGCTCCACATTTAGAATGAGGACAGTGAACATGACTTGCACATCGAGGTGCAATTACTGGGTTATAATACACCAATCTCTCTTGACTACAGTCACTATAACACGAGCAAAGGAAGAAATTAGGTGATGTGATATGCAAAGCGATAGAGTCCTTGGCCTGTCCATGACCTATTTCTGACCTATCTATTCACTCCACTCTCTCCCTCAATGCAAGTTTATTATTGTAACTATGACAACAAAGATCATTTTAATCATGAACTGAATGAAACCCTGGCTGTTTTGTAATCTTAGGTGGATGTTTCCATGACAGTGAAGGTCCAATACGTGATGCAACAGTTATATGGAGTCTCTTATCATGATGACAAAGGTTAGGTAAGTGCACCACTGGAAGGATCCTATGGGTCAAATTTTAAGGTAGGGACAAATAATGCTTGTTGTGTATATCATAAATCTGCTGTGCCGTAGCATCAGGAAGTTAAGAAGAGTCTTCTTCTTCTTCTTTTGGCTGTTCCCGTTAGGGGTCGCCACAGCGAATCATCTGTTTCCACCTAACTCTATCCTCGGCATCCTCTACTTTCACCCCCATTAACTTCATGTTCTCTTTTAGCACATCCATATATCTCCTCTTTGGCCTTCCTCTTGACCTCTTGCCTGGCAGCTCCATCTCCAACATCCTTCTACCAATATAACCACTATCCCTCCTCTGCACATGTCCAAACCATCTCAATCTGGCCTCTCTGACCTTGTCCCCCTCACTACTGTCTTGTACACCTTTCCTTTGATTCTCGCTGCCACTCTTCTGTCACACAACGCTCCTGACACCTTTCTCCACCCATTCCAATCTGCACTCGCCTCTTCACCTCTTTCCTACACTCCCCATCACACTGGACTGTTGACCCCAAATACTTAAACTCCTGAACCTTCTTGACCTCAGCCCCCTGTAACCTCACTGTTCCACTTCCCTCCCTCTCGTTCATACACATGTATTCTGTCTGGGGCGGCGACCATGGTGCGGTGGGTAGAGCAGTCGTCTCCCAAGTCTCCCGAGTCTTGGTGCCGGCAGTCCACGTGTCGAAGTGTCCTTGGGCAAGACACTGAACCCCCCTGTTGCCCCTGATGATTAAAAGCCATCGGGGGCAACCTGTACCAGAAACAAATTCCTTGTGTGTGTAAAAACATACTTGGCCATATAATTCATTCCTTCCTACCATGACTTTCATTCCTCTTCTTTCCAGAGCAGACCTCCACCTTTCCAGTTGTTCCTCCACCTGCTCTCTGCTCTCAGTACAGATCAAAATGTCATCCGCAAACATCATTGTCCACAGAGATTCCTGTCTGACCTCATCTGTCAACCTGTCCATCACCATAGCAAACAAGAAGGGACTCAAAGCCAATTCTTGATGTAGCCCCACCTCCACCTTGAACTCCTCTGTCTGACCTACAGCACATCTCACTACTGTCGTACTCCTCTCATACATATCCTGAACTACTCTGACGTACTTCTCTGCCACTCCTGACATCCTCATACAGTACCAATGCTCCTCTCTCGGCACTCTGTCGTACGCTTTCTCTAAATCCACAAAGACGCGATGCAGCTCCTTCTGACCATCTTTATACTTCTCCATTAACATTCTCAGAGCAAAAATTGCAGGAAGATAAGAAGAGTCACCATTGTTTATTCAGGGTAGCCTTCAGAAGCCATTGCTTTCAAACCTGGAAGTTACCCCTTACAAACACCTTCCTGCCACTAAACAGATTCACACAATTTTCACTGATGAGCTCGAACCTGCAACCTACAGGTCATAAGCTTGCCTCTCTAAAGTTTAGGTCACCCTGTCCTTAACGTTACAAGATTACAATGCAAAAGTCTCACAATATAGTTTGACATTAGGTATTTCGTTTCTGTCTAATTTAGTATGTGTGTGTGTGTGTCCACTTAAAATATAGTGTTGTAGAGTTCAAGGCAGCCTGTGGCATAATCCATTATATGCACCACTGAATTAACTATCCATTTAAAATGATTAAGATTTAAAAAAAACACAAAGCAAAATAATTAGTCAGTGATTCACACAGCTTTGACTTCCAGGTGAAATCCTGTTATCAGTGCAGACTTACAGACTGGTATGTGCTAGCCAGCGTGTTCTCTCTCAGTGGCTCCAACTTGGGCCCCTAAAAAAAAAAACATTACAAATGTGATAAGAGGGTTTTGGTTTAAACACCTGCATAAGAATCATCAGTGAGTCTAGAGGAATGGGAATGAATTTGTGTTAATTCAACTACTTAACCAGTTGTAACCAAGAAGGGAAAAACATTTGTAAATGTGCTGAATTTATTTTCTAAACTTTGTTTTTTTCTGATTTAATCAATATTTTCTCTTGAAAGTCATTAAGAAGCTAATTTTTATAACACCTTAATAAAAAGCAGATATTTCATTTGTAAATACACATGTGCCATAATGTTTATTGCTGTGGATGATTTTTCAAGCATCACCAACTTTTCTGTTACAAGTCTCACTTCATCACATCAACACTGACATTACATAACAATAAAAAGTAAACAAGAGCTTAAACCCTTTGCCCACAGTCATTTGCACCTATTTTTGTCACTTAACAAAGTAAATGGGCTAAGTATCTGGATAAAGCCATTTACTGTAATGCGGTAGCTTTTTCTTTTGTTTTGCTATGATATTGTATGTTTTCATGTTTTTTATTTAATGCTTGTCAAAGACCATTGTGCAAAGCAAATACCATCTAGAACAACAAAGGGTGCATCCATTCATTCAACATGTCCGTTTTGTTTCTTACAGCTAAAAATGTAATAGCAGAGGATGTATGTGGGGATGTATGTAGTCTAAGATATGAGGTTATGAATAATGGCATGAAGTTAATATAATAATAAGGAATAAGCTTTTCTTGTTAAAGGCTGTGTGTGTGCGCATGTGTGTGTGTGTGCAGAGACCATACATCTTAGAGACAGAGCAGAGAACATGAGCAAGATGGACACAATACGTGTGTGATGGTGGTGGCACTGAGGGATAGATATTGCACTCAGAACATCCTGCAGGTTATGAATTGTTTCGATATTGCAATCTGAGTCTCTCTGGGTTGACAAAATCGAGGACATGAGGAGAAAAAATGCTTTCAGAGAGACTGAATGGAGGGGAAAATGAATATCAAAAGATGGGGATAACAGGAGTTAATGAAGAAAAGAACAAAGAGAGAGAGAGAATGAGATGGAGCAGAAGATGTGGTACTGTGAATGGGTCATAGGATACAGAATCAGTGATTAGAGGTAGAGAGCTCCTCTTAGAAAAACATCATTTTTTTACATGAATGTACCCATTGCTCTTATTAATCACAAATAAACCAAAAAATTCTCTGAAAATGTCTGTGTACTGTCTGTGTGTAGTTGAAAAGTAATTTAAAATATAACATTACTGACTGAAAACATACAATAGGTCTGTTCCAACAAGCAGATACAGAAATAAAGTTGCATCCACTTCAAAATTAGGTTTCATACCTGATACTCCAGTTTATCCAGAAGCTGCTGCAGCCTGTTGACTTGCGAGCACCAGTTCTCTCCATCGTCTATGCTCACACCTGAGACAACGCAACACTAAATCATCAAAATCACCAAAAAATGTAAATCTGTGTCCCAGTTCCATTGTACATACTAATTCTGGCTGCATTTGATTAAGTGTAGAAGTGCACACATACAATAGCCTACATTTACTGAGTTGTAATACAGCTGCTGTTTCTGCTCTGTGTTTAGTTCTTCAATGTAAGGAAACCCCATTCAGTCCAGTTCAAACAGATGGTTTCCATGTTTCCACAGATGAAAAGGGAAAACCACAGGAGGCGATGCAGAAGTGTCTAATCGGTGTAAGACAATTATTTAACTTATCCCTAAATCATCAAAAAGTGACCCAAAATCACCACTTAGTTATAAGGCCATTAGTCTTACTAGTACTGTACATAAAATGTATTCACTGCTTCTGTTCACTGCAGGGCAGGAACACATGGACAAGGGAGATCACAGCAGCACAGAGGAGCTGCTCCAAAAACCAGTTTTCAGCCAGTGACCCTTCATCTGTGTGGGGGAGCCCTCAAAACATCGCTGCTGTGGAGAGCCATCAACTAGCAGACAAGCTGAATGAGTTTTACTGCAGGTTTGAGAAGCAGAACCCCACACCCCCAGAGCCACCTCACCTTAGACCCACAACCGACAGCCGCTCCCTCCGTTATCACCTCCCTTCCCCCCAGCCCCCCACCTCTGACGGTCTGTGAAGAGGCTGTATGAAGCCTCTTTAAAAAAACCAAAGATCAGGAAGGCACCAGGCCCAGACGGTGTGACCCCTTCCTGCCTGAAAGCTTTGAAGCTTGAGTTGGTGGCTGTAATATTTTTTTTCCATAAGCAGCTTGAATTTTCAATATTGCTCATACCTGTGGTCAGGATGTTGAAGCTGGGGTCGGATGGGGACATGCACATATTATCATGGACCCTGCGACCACACCGTCTGCCATTCCCATGTAGTGCTGTCAGCTCAGGTGCCTTTACCTCTCTCCTGCCATGACAGCAGCGGAGACCCAGGGAGACAAACATCAGAGAAAAAGACAGCAACTGTCAGAGGAGTGTGAGGGAAAAAATAAAACTGAAACTGAAGGTATAGCAGACAGATGTGGTCACATGGGGAATGAAGTCGGATATGGAATGAAACTAAAGAAGAAACAGAGAAGAAGGTAGGGAACAAAGCAGCAAGAGGAACAGAGAGAGAGAAGCAAGGCGAGAGGTGAGGAAGGATGCATTAATAATTGATTTAAATCTGAAAGAGACAGGTTAATCTCTGCTGCTAAAGAGAGAGCACAGTCAACAGTGCAGAGATGACAAAAACCAGAGCTAAACAGCAAGCGTCCGGAGTAGAGCTGAAAATCCTTCGCAAAGGGCCGGACACACACCAGTATTTATTAACCCTGGGTGGTAAAGAGGACCAATCCCTTTGCTTACACACTCAAATATGCACGCACACACCCTTGCAAACAGACACACCTCTGTCATGGATGGAAAAGCATTCGCTGTCTGTAAATTCAATGTCAAGTGCAAGATGTCAAGCACTCTGTGTGGTTATGAGAGTGTGACACCTGAGACACACATACTCACAATATATGTGTGTGTCTACTTTGATTTCACTTGTGTGTGTGTGTACCAATGTGTCTCTGCACATTTGTTTGTTCTTGATAGTATATGCTACCCTCCTTTTGTTGTGTCTTTGTGTGTGTGTGTGTGTGTGCAGCATCATGCTGACAGCGCAGAGGGACCGCATTGCTAGGAGGTTCTCATGCTGAGAACAGCCTGGAGCCCAAAGGCCACTGCCACAGTCATAAATCCACTGCAGGGAAGCAAAGGAGGGAGAAACAAGCTGTTGCCATCCAAATATGTCTCTAATTCTGTCCCTCCAAGCACTCACAGACTCATTGTTTCTCATTGCAACATCTATTTATCAATCTCTCTGACTTTATGCACCGTTCTCTCATTCATTTGTTTTCTGTATTCATTTTTCTTTGTTTGCTTTTTTCTTTGTGAGTCACTTGCTCTGTATTTCAGTGTCATCCTTATTCATCCTTTCCCCTTCTGCTCCCTCTCTGTCTCAACCAGTCCCCTCACAATAATTCAACTTGACTATAATTGCTCCATTATTTCTAATAATATCTGTGTGGCACCCATAGGGGAGAGAGGAGAGTTGCAGTGCAACAGACAGCCCGACTTCAAGTGGTGCTACCAAACTAGCCACAAAAAGTGGGGGACAAGTGTCCTTGTCATTTAAAATGTTAGCAGTCATTTGGATAAACAGTGTTTGAAAACATTTTGTCATGATATTGACTTGTGTTTAGAAAACTTTCTGCCCATTAAATGCATTGGATTGTTTCTCTCAGTATCTTCTGCACTGAATTTCTTTTAAAAGTCATGCATCATGTGTGAACCCGTTCTTAGCTTGAGGAGCTACAATGAATTAAGAAAAGTATGAAGTACAGGCTTATATCTAGTGGTTGTTTTTTATGAGCTTTATTTACATTTAATGAAATCATTAGGCTGTGAGAGAAATACTGAAGTCTAAGCAGCATGACTATTAGTGAAGCAACAGAATGACTGTGAGCATGTGTCAGATTCAAAGCTCTATGCTGAGAGGCATATCTTAGAAGAGGGGTATCTGAGGGGCATTCAGCTGATTAGACTAATTTTTTTTTTTTTTTTTGCTTAGACCAAACTTCACAGACATTTTCACTTTCACTCAAATTGTGTTCTGGCAAAGCTATGAATGAGGTTTTCTTAAAAGAGACATCATGGAATGAGTTTTTCAACTGATTGACAGTTCCTCCATCACTTCTCTGCAGATGCCAGCATGAACACTTCCAAAAGCTGATTTAACAAAACAACACTCACTGGGTTTCATTAGTCTTTGCCTCCAGTTTTCAGCCTGCAAAAACATGTTTCATCGTGGCATTTCCTCTGCTAATTCCAATGTTTATACACTTTACAGACTGCAAGGCCTCACCTAAACATCAACATAGGTTTTATTGTGTAGCCTACATGCTCAAACCTAGAGAAAATTTAGGTAGAACCTAAAAAATAGATTATATAAAATGAACACAAAATAGCAAGATAGACGTTGTTCCATGAGCTGACAATCTGGTAACATGTCGGCAGAGTGACAACATCATGCCAACTGTGGTCTGGTCTCCGTGACCCTGGTCTGTAAGGTTAAGTTAGAGATTTTGTGGTTTTGGATTTGACATGATGAGGCATTCAAGCTGAAGCACCTAAACACTTGGCCATGTTTAAGGATATAGAAGCATTGCTATGGTTAAAGGAGGACACTGGTAACTCTTTTTGGAGACATTCTAGATATTCTTAGTTTCCACTATATACCATAATACTCTCAATGATGCTTTCAAACTGAATGTAAACAAAGGTCCTATTTTGTCCTGATATAGGACAGTAACAGAGACCTGCCAGCCAATCAGGACTCGTGTCAGTCAGCCATGCCTAAGTTGCTCCAAGGTCATAATATAGTATAGTGCATATAGTGTCTGCAAGTAACACATGATACAGACAGTGTCATATTGCAGTACTAACAGGGTAGGGCTGCTCTGCTCTTCCACAGCCTCCATGGCACACTGCAGTGACCTCTGTAGAGACAGCAGCTGACTGGATGTCTCTCTGAGCATGAACCTGGTGACAAATTGGCCCAGCACACTGGAACCCTGGTACTCCTGAAAGATAAATAGTGACATATGGAAGGGAACGTTAAAGCAGATGACTGGCAAACACAAGCAACAAGAATGTTAGGAGCATCTAGAGGCAAGATAGGCCGTGCATAAATGGAAAGAAATATATTTTATAACTTCTACAGAACAACTACAGTACAGGCTTTTTAAAATGCTTGATAGCTGCAGTTAAACTGACTAGTAATTCTTTGAATACATACATTATTCAGTAATGCATATTCAAATTCCAAGGTGAGGAAGAAACACTGCTGCTCCAGTCCCCATACACAAATACAATTAGGCATTCTCAAAGGACACTTATTCACACAATGTGTTAATGAAGTAACCGTGCAGCAGCTCTTTTGATAAACCTACAATGACACGTGGGCTCTACTGAAAGTGCATCATGGGATTAGCAATCCAGAGCACTGGACATACCAGAGCTGCTAACTAGCGATAGCACAATCCTCTGTGGATTTTCCTACTCCAGCGGCTTTAAAGAAGAGTCAGACTAGAGGAGCAAGGTGATCTAATTAAAACACATTTTTCTCAGTACATATCTTCTTTCTCTTTCCCATTTACTAGGCATTGCTGATTTCTATTCCATTAACTCAGAAAGTTCTCGGGGGAGTTTAAAATGAGCTGTCAACGGCAATTATGCAATATTTTGACTGGGGCGCAAAATGTCAGGTTGTGCAAAAACAGCCTGACACAATCTTTGAGGTTTTTGTTAAACTTACCGCAACACATGAAATGAATAGTTTCCTGCAGTAATTACATGATTCAAATTCACCAACACTCAGACTAAGAGTGGACATGTCTTCTCAGCTTCATTAGTAGAAATCAAAGAGAAAACATTATTGTGAATAGCTCACATTAACATCAATTTTAAAGACAAAAGAAGTAGTTTCTATAGATTTTGGTGAAACTTTACCTCTTTGGTTTTATCCATTGCCTTTAAAATGGCAATGTTCAGGCTCTCCAGAGCTGAGAGGACATTGAGATACTCCCCCAGGTGCTGAGAAAAATAATCTAACAGAAAATCAGAAACAAGCTGTCAGTGTCACTGCAGCGAACAATTAAAACTTTATTTTGCTCACTGAAAGTTGAAAACAAAGTCTTAGATGCTGCCATGATATAATCCAAATAAAAGAAGACGATGACAAGAGCAGTGATAATAGCGTAGTAATGGGAAAAATATCCAGGTTTATTTTCATAAACAAGTCAAGTTGGAAGCATTTAATGTTCACTTGCCTGTGCACCATGTCAAAAAAATTGATGTGTTGTTTTAATCAGCATTTGAATCACCTAGTGTTATAACAGCTCACACCTGTGTACTGTTTGTGACAGAAGCTGTGAAGATTAATTTATCATATGGCCAAATGATGTGAAGAAACTCCTTCACACTTTCATATTTATGTTGTTAATGATGGCATTTACAAAGCTGAGAAAATAATTTTGTTAAATTCTTAACAAAATCACAGTAAGATGCTGTTTAGGGAAAGTTTTACAAACCCTTTGTAACAAAATAAATCAGAGAAAGACATCAAAATCAGAATCAGTATTTATTAGTTCTCACCGCTTAATTAAATGCCCAGTTTTAATATAACCAAAGACTGCATTTAATAGCTTGTGACACACAGGCAACACTGTGATTCAGCAACTGAATTTTACACCATCATTCTGTAAACTCTGGTCAAAAGAACATGATGCAATGAGTGATAAATGTTCAGTGACCTGAATCTGAGGAAAGAGGAACATTTTGCTGTGGAAAACAATCAACTTCTTTTGACATCAAATGGAAAAGATGCCATTACCATTCAATAAATTAGGCAAATGTTTTATTCTGGGTACTACTGGTATTTACAGGTCTCTGCCCTATTTCTCGTCACTTTATTTAGTGATGAGAATCATCTAAAATCAACTATTAGTCATCTAAAAATATGGATCAACAAATATCAATGAATTTTAAAAGGTTTTACAAAACTTGATGTACTGTGTCACATTCAGTCAGACAAAGTACTCTCCCACCAACCTGATAGCTTATCAGTGTCCAAGTTACTGCAGGACGGAGCATGAGAGGAGATAAATGGGAAAAATATTGAGAAAGTTCATTAGAAAAAGATGTGCTGCTGCTCATTTCTGCTAGAGAAATGATCTGGTCTGAATTGTGTCAATACTGTAATCTTACAAATCAGTAAAACCTCTGTTAACACAGCTTATTACCATAAATTTGTGTTTTGCACTTTGCCATCGTGCATGAAGAATATTGTTCAGCAAACTGTCTTCTCATGAATACAAAGTCACAGTCTGCCAAAAATAACAGGCGAATGACAAATGATGTCATGTTCCTGGTCTTACCTGCTCTGTGGGGTTTTATTTTTATATCTCCATGGACTCTGTTCCTGTACCTGCCCGGTTCTCTCAAAGTGTTATCACTACTGTTCTCTTGTTATCCAGGTCCAGCCTGAGTCATATTCAGAGAATTTGTGGAGTCTGTTCAAGATATATTGGGTCAAGCGGTGCTCGGGTGTGTTCATGTTCATTTCATGTTCATTTCACCTGCCAGCATGAAGTCAACAAACTGCTGCTTGGTAAAAAAAGGCAACGTGATGCGCATGTCATGAAAGCGATAATTGCACAGGTAGGAAATTAGGTAACAGACACGCTACCTGCGCCGCACACCATGCGTTTGTTGCAGGATAGGGCCTTAAGTGCATCGTCTTGACAAATGGATTTAATAAAAGGATGAAATTTAAAACTATTACATCTACCATGAAAGGGGAGACATTGTCTCTCCTTCTCTGACTGCAGTGAGTTAAACATTCTCTGCAGACCAGTGATTTCAGCAGCTACCCCGAGGCTGATTTCTTTGATTGCAATTTCAGAGGAGAAGTGGATGCTGTAGTCCATAGGACCAAAGGAAGGGGGTAACATTAATTCAGCCTGCCTAAGTTTGTTTGCAGGGCTAATTTTTACTAAAGACCTCCCTCCAGCTGAGAGGCATTTAGCATGTAACTGATGACTGGAAAGGAACACATTAACTGTGCTTTTAAGCGTTTGTGTAACTACCTAAAACAGCACTTATAGAAAAAAAAAAATCTAATAACGAATCATTAATCACTGTGATAGATTATTAAAATCAGAGCTATTTCAAATTCAAAGCTCACTTATTTTGTCGGCCATCTATGGAGTAGAAAAGCTCCTGTAGCTCCTCAGTGGTCAGGATCCCATCCGCAAAGTAGGCATTGAATTCTTCAAATGATAGCTTGCCATCATCTGTAACACAAAGGAGGCGTTGGAATACATTATGACAGAGATAACACCATAATTAGAACCTAGAGTACAGTGTTACTTTGAATGTAACCTGTATGATTATAAAGACCTAACAATCAGCCCAAGATTTTTCAGCAAAAATAAACTGTAATCTAAATCTATTGTTCTCTTTTGTCTATAACTCTGGTGTAACAACAAACTCATCTTTCAAGCTGATGGGAATCAGATGAGTGCAAATTAATTCTTTGGTTTCATCAGTATCCTTTCTACCATGTTGTTTCCATTCTATTCTTGATGTGCAGTGCAGGTCCACGTTGCACGGTGATTAGTTTTCTGTTCAGTAAATTCGATTATTTTTCTAAGCAGAGTATAAATTGACTACAAAAATAATCACACTTTTCAAGGATCCAGTTTGCTTGTTTTGTCCACTCAACAATCTTGATTTAAACAATTAATCAATCAGTCATCAAAATTGTTAATCATTCTTTTTCTGGCAAATCAACTAACTAATTCTACTGGAGTTTGGATTTGCTGCATGCACTATATATGAACTATAAAACACAAGTTTTATATTTTTGGGATGTATAGCTCAAACCTAATGTGTAAAATAGCAAATACTTCATAGAAATAATACACAAATTATACCCAGACAAAGCTCCATACTGTCAGCAGATTGGAATTTTCTACTTCTTCTCAGACTAGTTAACTGTGAACACAGCTTGTTGTGGCAGACATTGCACAGAAAAATCAATAGCAGAAGATAAATGGCTTGGTTATCATCTGTGAAAAAGTGCTCCTTCATGAGCCTACTATCAGTCTGTGTACTGGCACAGATTACACAGATCAGTCAGCAGTTAGACTGCTAAGGGAAGCTGCTAGATGTTTTAATCCTTGTAAATGAGTCCAAAACCAGATAGTCTAGTATCTAAGGAGAACAATTTGAAGCCAGAAAGCTGAAGCAGAAGTACTGTATATTGGAAGGAGTTGCAAAGCCAACTAATGTGACCGAGATTAAAGCAGAGCTAAGATGGACATGGGTCAATATGACTGTGAAGTATTGTATGCAATACAATAAGTATGCTGCAAACTGACTGGTCTTGTTAAAAAGGCCAGACACCTACTGAAACAACAGAAATCCAGTCATGTCATTGTTGCACCCATATGGAAACTATTCCCACTCACTTTTTATTTGGATCTGGTTTTAAACCTTCTGAATGCAGGATGACTGTCGGTTTGAGTCATCTGCCCAAATAATGACCCTGTCTACACAATGACAAGGTAAAATGAGAGCAGTTTAATATGCCATGGAGTTCCAGCTGGTTGACTCAGCAAAGCTGAAGACTCAAGGGCAAGCTTGAAAACCATCTGTTCAGCTGGAGCTGGTTTGGCACTGCTTGTCATTACCTCTGACCAGAATGTGTAATGTACTGGTCAAAGATAATGCATGGCCCTCGCCACTCTGGCTCACTTTTTCTTTTTTTTAATCTTCCTCCTATTCTCTATCTGTATTTTCCTCTTCCACGTAGAGAGCAAAGCCAAACTGACCGCAAGATTTTTGAGATGAAAGAAAAATGTATTTCCAATTTGACTCTGTTCCTCTGTCAGAGATAAAAAGTAAAACATTAATATAACTGTACCACCATATAAATCTATTTAATGAAAAAGAAACGGCTACAGTTCATCAGAACCTTCCACCACATGAACCTTAAAACTAGCATTGCTGGGAAAGTAATTTTAAAAATTTCTCTATGAAATCATTCGGATCAACACAGTCATTCCCAGTTCACAAAAGAAGAACATTATGTTATTCTTGTAGATGAAGATGAAGGCCATTACCTTTTAATAGATTTTATATAGAGCATTTATCAGGAAACTACATTCATGTATTATCATTACACTTATTTACCTATCATCACAGGTTTTATTTAAATGTTGTTGCCATCTGAGACTAAATATCCATCCATATGTTGTTGTCTTCTCTCACAGGGTTGTATTTGGAACACACGGTAGTTATGCCCGGAAGTGACACTCCTGATAAATAATGATGACTAGTGTCAGTCTCTTCTGTTAGATTTGACAGATCTGGGTTAAATGTCTTCTTCATGATTAAGGTGACCACAACAATACACAGCTGTATGTGTTTGACATCTTTTATTATCATAGAGATTTATGACAAAGAGAAAAGAGTTTGAGTTGCTTGTTAGATGGCTAATAGGGTTGATTTTTTTTGGTTTCTTGGTACATTTTGCAGATTGTTTTCTTTGGCTTTTGAGTGACTAAGGCTGTTTCCCACCACTGAATTTACATACAAATTGATGATTTCATAGAGTTGTGCTGACTGTCAGCACAACTGGTTTGTGTGTATTAATACGTGGAAAGCCAGCCTAGGAGCAGCTAAACTGCTACCTATGGAGGAGGGTCTGCTTAGTTTAAGTTAAAGGCAGAGAGAGTGGTTCTGGGAGGTGGATGGTTACAAGGTACTGTCATTTATTCCATGTTAGGTGACACCAGGGTCAAAGTTTCAGCATTGTGTGCTCAGATTAAAGCCATTTCAAGTGATTCCTGTGTGTAAATGTCACACAATATTATGTTTTTCTTGGAATATATTTGGTCTGAGGTCTAGAAGGCTAGCCGGCATATTTGGTGAAAAAAAAGTCAAAGTTGTAAATGTATATATTTATCTTACATATATTAAACAGCAAACAGCTGTCCTGCTTTAAATTTCACCCAGGCCCTTAAAGGGACAATTGTGACAGATGGCAATGAAGATGGTATTAACAGTGTCAGAACAATAAAGATCCACAGTCATTTGGGGGGATTATGTGTTTATTAGCTCAAGACGTATTCCTGTTTGTCTCTTCCAATTCCAATTTACGTATCACCAGGCATCTCTTTGATAACCGATAGGAAGATGGAGCAATTGATGCAACACTTATTTGCCAAATAGGACACCCTTGTCCAGTCAGCAGTCATTTTGAAGTGATGTTCATCATTTCTGATATGTTACACAGCTGTAATAGTTGTCACTGACCTATATTGTTTTGATTTGTTGTCATAGATCAGAGTATATGAACTTTGGGGTACTGATATACAGTAGGTAAAGCTTTTGTCACCACAAACCTGCAAGGTTCATAAACTCTCTCTATCGCTTGCAGTTTGCATATGTACAACATCCACCATTAAATTTCAGTTTCTATATTTACACCTTACATTGTGGCCTTTAACCAGTGTCGTGTTTTATTAAAAATTAGTTGCATTGAAATGTCATTGACTTTCATTGGCTCTACATCATCTTCTGCAATCAGAGCTGCTGCAGCTGATGCCTTTAAATTAATAAATCATCCATGCATAGTTCAATGACATTCAATATATTATCTGTACGCAGCACTAGGTCTTCTAAGCAGATCACCTATTTCAAGATCACTCATAATGTCCACATTTAGACTTACAGTATAGTACAGGTACTCATCAAGGTTTCTCATCAAGCGATTTCTAAGAAGAAAATACCCAGTAAAACACTACACCTTTATGACAATCATAAGAAGTATGGGAATTATGAAGTATATATGAACTATAACCATTTATCACAGAAGCAATTTGTCTCTATTGCTGTTTCATTTGAAACCAATACACCGCCAGTACATTGAACACAGATGTGGCAAAGGATAGTCACAGTGCACCTGAGAACAAAAAGTACCAGCTAACTGTATAATATCCCCCTTTGAAATGAACCAAAACCTACACAGTTAAAGCCTTTATGCAGCAGACTGCTGCACAAAAAATTCCACTATTACAGCAAAAGAAAGTAGCCATAAATCATAGAGTTGTGTCAAAAGCAAAATGCATAAATCGTTCTTTATACCGAGTGAGAAAATCCACTTAGGAATTTCAAGTTGACAAAAGTGCTTACAAAGAGATTGTGAGGCTGGTGTGCACTCATTCTACAGAACAGCACAACAACAACAACAACAACTTGTTTTTGACCTTTCCTCCTTCTCATTTAAAAAGCCAGAAGAGTCTAAGCAAAGTGCTCAGTAACCAAGAGTAAATGAGGAAGGTATTTAAAGTAAAGTAGGCCACACTCCCCAAAGATTAGTCCTATTGCAGCTTCTCCTTGTACAGTATAAGTGGCTCATAAATGCATCACAACCTCAATACAACTAGTTTTACTATAAGAGACGGGTCTTGTTTTGGTAAAGTCCTATGCATGCTGTATATCCAAGCCATTCCTGATATTGTTAGTATCACTGCTCTACTTATGATGTCTTCCACCAGGCCATCTGTGAGGATGTCTGTGATATAAGCTGCTTTTTAGCTTCCAGAGCCTAATTTAAGCCTGCATGCTGCTTTTAGACCACATATCCAACTGCTTCCCTGTTTTCCACCCCACTAATAATCCAAAGCTGACTGGTCCTCTCAACAATATTGGAGTAGATGTCGGGTAAGTTCATTAGAAGCTGAAAAAATAGAGAATATTAAATCTTCATATCACTCTGAAAATATGTATTAGATATGCATTGAAAATCTGAACATCTGAATACACAAAGCAAATATTTTTACAGCAAAATGTGAACAATTTTTGACCAGTTTCCAGCAGTTTTTGTACACAAATTTTAAACTGTTATACATAAATATTTTTAACAAGAGTAGCCTACTGATCTGTGATCATTTTGCCAATTAGGTTGTGTCTGTTAGTGTTATGTAAGATGGCTGATTATTTTCAGGATTTCATGCAAATGGATAAAAGTGAGTCTTAAACCATTCAAAGCAGGATATGCTTTGGGGATTTGTTTTTAACAATAAGCTCAACTCAAGGCTCACATTTTCCTGCATTTGCCCAGAGCAAATTTTCTCAGTTGTCATGGAGATGATCTGTTGGCGTGCAAGTTCATTAACTCAAAGGTGAAGAATATGGAAAAATCTGTAAGAGCTGATGAAGACAATGCAATACATTTAAAAGCTAGACTGATTGCTTTGTCATACTACTCACACTAGTTCTCATATTGTTTCACCGCCTAAGTCAATAAAGGCTCTTGTATCTCATTGTATATTAGGCTACTTCACCTGAAGACATATTTGAAATAAAATACTAGTTCATCCTTACTGCCAAAGACCTCATTTGTATTTGTTTTACCTGGGTGTAATCACAGTGGTGTTTATTGCTAGGGTGTAGTAAATTGTCAGTGCTGTCTTTGTGTTTTTCTTTCATAGGAACATTGCTTCCCTTCTGTCTCCACATCTAGTGCAGTAATGACAGCTACGTCAGCAGAAGTCCATATAACAAACATCAAACAGCAAATATATTTGGCTGGATGCCACAGAGCAATTCATCACGTACAAAACTCATTGTACCGAAGGTTAAGAGCTATTGAGAAGTAATTGCAGTTTGGAGGCATGCTGATTACAGCCCCTCTAAATGCAGCAATATCCTGTTGATGTCCACTTTTTCCTGATTTGCTTTGGCACCTTATTTCATCTTAGTTAGACATAAATAAATATATTTTTAGGTAGGGCATTCTTAACTACAGCACCAGTGGAGGGAAGGAGCCCCATCTTCAATACTGAAAAGATATTTTAAATGTCAGGATTTTTTTTAAATGTACTATTAATTCAGCTCATCTAGCACAAATTCAAAACTGTAGATAATCACTCAGGTAAAATTAGATGAGACAGCCTAAGGGGAAGTGGGCATAACAAAAACTGTCATTTCATCATAATACAACTTCCTGAATGCATTTAACATGACAGACCGGTGATATTTAAGCCCTGCGATGGTGTCCAGGGCTTATTGAGACAAATAGAAACTAGAACAGATCCCCTTTGAGTCCATGTAATGCTTCAATGGTTTAATCACCACACCTTACAAATCTCTAGTACTCTTGAGGGCCCTATATACCCTGCAGTAACAGTCATCTTACAGGTACATTGCCTGTTACACTGTGTGAGTGTGTCATAAAATCTTGGTTGTAATCTGAATCAGATTGTGAAATGTCATTTTTGAAAGATGTTAGATTTTATGATCAAAGTCTGGACTTCCTGGTTATCATATTGTATTACGTAAAAATAGCACCATGACACGTGCATGCCACTGTGGTAGCTACAAAATATGTAGTGTTTATAATGTTTCTTTTGGCTAGTGTATTCAGCAGGGGCGGATCTAGAAAAATTTGGACAGGGTGGCCAGGCTGGGGCACAGACTCAGAGAGGGGTGGCACATTTTAAATACATGTTCAAAATAAATTAAATCCTCAGTTCTGAAATAATAATAAATTATTAAGAATTAAATTGTTTATTTTGTGTAAAAATGAGACACACAGTGCTTTTTTTAGTGAACTTTGGCTGTGCTCCTTATTTACTCCTAGCTGGGGACATCGCTGCTGCACGGTGATCCGCCCCCACCCCCTCACCCCACAATGAGGCAAATCATGCCAAGACGTCCACAACACAATCAGAGAATTGAATGCAAACATCATGCTGCATGCAGGATTTAAAATAAAACTAATTTGATCAATATCAATTATAAAGCACCAGAAAAATGTTATATTTACGCAATTTGTCATTGTATTTCATTTATTAATAATGACAAGCATCATGTTTTGACTCTAGCAGGGATGGCACCAGGGGTGGCCTATCAGCTCCTGGGGGTGGACACTCCCAGCTCTGCCCATGGTATTCAGTGTTATTTAGTGTGACTTGTTGGTTGGTTTGTATACATAATTGCAGCAGTTACGCTGTGGAAATTTTATTCTTCAGTCACTGGGAAAACTGTGGGACCATTAATTCTGTATGACAAACAAAGATTTCTCTCACAAATGTCAACTTTTGTTTGAAACAGGCAAAAGTTCCACATTTCATAGGGGCCATTTCTTACACTTATCTGCTTTATAGTACCAAAGCTTTAGCAGTGATCACATGTGAACTTAAGGAAAAGCTAAACACATCACCTTGTAATTAGAGGAAGCATGGCTGCATGTGTGTGTACAAATATCCTGGTTATATCCTGGTATAACCCCCCCAGTGTTTGCACTTGCTTAATGAAGCCATATTGTCAGTGATTTACTGCTAGAAAAAATAATTTGGCTCAGTCTGTGATAACATGACTCATGGTCATTTATAAACAGCACCCAGTCATCTGTGTCAGCACTGACAGGGAGTGCTTTATTTTGTGTGACATATTCTTCAAGTCGTAGCTATAATCCAACATTTTAGCATCATTTTAATTGGGTGGAGAAACATTTTGGAGCATTAAGAAGACAGGAGCTTCACATGAAGAGCCATTCATACAAATATCTTATTTGTCCGCCCAGATTGTCTGGAGGTCTGAGGCATAATAACAAATGGAAGAATGTGGTGAACCAACAAGCATTGTGACCAATTATTCATCACCAAACATGTTATGTACAGTATTGTTTACTTACCATTTTTGTCTGCTCGGCGGAAAATCTATAAAAAAAAAAGAGGGAGGGGTTGAAGAAATGGTTATTATTTCTAGCCAAGCATCACTAAAGGGATTCTTATAGTAAGCACTTACACATTATTAAGCATCATGGCAATTTGTCAAAATCACAATAGGATGTTTAATGTCAGGGTTAATTTGTTCTGCTGCACCAAACAGAAACATCACAGTAACAAGGACATTTACAAAGGCTACGAGACTCTGAATGTGTGAGTCATGTTTGGTTGAATGCCAATTGGTACTTCAAAAGTACATTGAACAGTTATCACTTCTGAAGTAAAAGGAAATTTCAGAAGCAGCATAAAGTCACCAATTCACAGAGAGATTTAACAGTTGTTGTCTTGTAGGTGCATCAATCATGAAAACTATTCAGTAAAAAAGTCTCAAACTTTTTTCAACCTACGCAGACGAACCAGTTTAATTCCATTTGCAGTGTGCGGTGTGGATGAATGTGGGATTGTCTGATGTTTGCACAAACAGTAGCAAACAATACTTTCAGGAATCTGTTCTGTGTTGCTGGTGAGAAATTGAAAGTGAGATCATTATTCTTTGCATTGTGTGACTGGTCAGGAGCTGGACGGGATTACTGTAGTAAGCCTATGGAAAGCCTAGTAAAATGCTCACAACCACCAATGACAGCCACTTGAATAAAAGAGATTTGCTTCTGCAGAAGATCATAAACTTGACTGACACAGATCTGCTGAAATTAATAACACAATGAGAACATTGGGAAAGACATCTGTTGGCTGATGTGAACAAGACACAAGGCTACAATATGGCTCTTAGTTAAAGATGCAGGTGTTAGCTGCCGGCGGCCTTGACAACAGGGGCTGCCTTCTGGTCAACACAGGAACTTTCTAGTCTTGTCATAACCTGAGTCTTATTTAGTTTGTTGGGAACTTGGTTGTCACCACAGTGGAAATTGCTTTTGGAATCGCTGTAGGACATAAATTATAAACAAAACCCGACAATTATGAGCAGAACATTGACGTACTGTAAAACCATGGTTTTAAAAGACAGATGCAGATATAAAAGGAAAAAGGTGTTTTGTTGCTTCATTGATCACTCCAATAGGTTGTATTCTCATTCTGCAGCTTAATCTACCAAATCTAAGTAGCTGCAGTTCCCAGTGTAGTGCATAATCACTAAACCACTTACTCAGGGAGAAAATAAAGGTTAGTGCCCCCAAAGTGCTTATTATAATCATCAGTTATTAAGTTGAATGCATATATAACTCGAGTACAGTGGAAAAAGTTGAAGCAGTCTAAAGTAGTTCTTAAAATTCAAATGCATGTTTACAATGGAGAGCTCAGATAACAATTTTAACAGCTACCTTTGTTTTCATGTTCAGTAAGTGGCTTGGATAATAGGGCTAAACTGGGGCAAACCTGCCCCATTATGAATCACAGTTACAATCAATGTGGCACTATAAGTTGTTAAAGCATCTTTTTCCATATTTGATTTTCTCCTGTATGTAGCATAGTTATCATCCACAGGTACAAAACACAACCCCTACATGAATGAGTCTGACTATATCATAGCTTTTGCCAGCAATGAAAATGAAAAATTTGTTATCTGTTCTGTTCTATTCATTCAATTCCACCCCCTCAGTCTGTTGCTTCCATGGTTAGGCACCAGTCAGGGCTGACATTTCTGACCTAACGGCAGACACTGCCACGCACTTTCAGTTTACATAGGTCAACAAGCTCAAGGTCTGCACTTCTGCCTTCCACCTGTCAACGTTCGTCTCCATACAGCTTCAATTCTGACCGATAACAAAAGCCAGGTCAATTCAAATCACTTCACTGCACACTCATTACTCTAGTTCTGAATAGACTTGAAGGTGACTACAAACCTAAAATTACTGTGCCTCCTAATGTTATTAAGGTGAAATGCTGTCTTAATACTATGACAGAACATTCTGAACTCTCCTCATTTCATGTATGAGTCTGAAAATCATATTTTACTTGCTTTAAGCTTCTGCGTGCTGTACAGTAAATCTCATTTGCCCTCTCGTTCAGCAGTCTTCTCGCTTCCTCTTTGGCACTGGAGCATTTTATCCATATTGCTTGATTCAATGAAGAACATGTACAGTACTTTTAAAACATGTTTGTTGTTCGGCTGTCTTTGGGCTCTCCAGTGTCAGGAGATGATAACGATTCATTTACAGCAAACCCAGGAAAGGTTAGACCTGTTTCCCAGAGTGCTGCTGCTCTGATGTCATGGTGGCAGGTGTTAAGGCAGTAGGTACTCTCACGCTCTGCTGTCACACTGTTTTATGCAGGGCTTTAGATTTTGTGCTTGACAAAGAGGAAAACAGAGCTGACTGTCATGTTTTGATTTTTCTCTTTAATCTGACATGTTTTTAATTTTTCTTAGGGATTAACTATATTCCTATCATTTTTCTTTAACATGCCTGCTTTCTGTTTCCGCAGCTCAAGAGCAACAAATCATGAACAGAAGGAACACTGGGAGAGACAGGACAGAGATACAAGAGAGTATAGAAAGTACTGCGGATTGAGCAAGTCTGAGAAATGTAGAACCACTGGACACATAAATCAGAGACAATAAAAAAAGCAGTCAACAATGTGGACTGTAAAAAAAAATCTTAACTGAACAGAACATTTTTCAGGTATTGCTTTGTCCCCCGCTCTGAGGACACCAATTGTTACAGTTTCTGTATTTGTAACAGTAGTGACAGGCTCATCACCATGTAAAAAAAACTTACTATGACCTCTGCCTGTTTCATGTACAGCTGAGCTGCATACTTCTATAATAAAATGGCCTGATTCTTGCAAAGAATTTAATGTTTTAACATGCATTAATACCCCCATTGTACCCCATTCTGCTGTGTGTTTGTTTCTCCAGCAGACTATTGAAAATCAATATGTACCACTGCAATAATAAATAAATAAAGTCCATCCACTCATCTTATCTTTGAAAAAAACACATCATCATTGATCTGCTTTATAACATTCACTCTAGGAACCAAAAAATATCTATGTTCATTCTTAGTTTTACTAGCTGACCGACTGACTTTGCTCAGCCTGCTTCACACTGCGGGGACTGATGGGGATGCCTCAGTAGCAAAGGACCGCTCTACTTGCTGTAAATACAAAAATAGATTTCTCAAGTCAAAACCTGTCAGCTGTCCCAGTGGAACAGTTGGGCAACCTACAGGAATAAGATTCCCAATGTTTCCACATTTTTTCTCCTTCATCTAACCAGAGTAGAATGACAAAAAGAAGAATTTATAAAGTAAAAAGAAACAATGAGAGTGAGGGTGGATGAGGATGACAATCAAGATGAAGACAACACATTTGGCTGGTTTTCTAGACACCATTACCTCCTACAGACACCATTTGTGACAATTAAAACATCATTAGGTTTCTGAGCGGGGAACCATCATGCAAACTTAGTCTGTTTGTGCTCCATCAACAGGAAAAAAGCGAGACTGAAGACGAAAAGCAGAGAAAATCTGGCGCTGAATCCTGTACAGGGACAGTGTGTGCTGTGTCAAAGTGTGAGTAACGTGTCCTTATTTAGACAAGGTTGTCTGTGTTCTGCAGGAAGCTGTCATTTAGCGAGAGCTCAGATTTGGACGCATCATTGGTTGACTGACCCAGGATAGATTATTACTGTGCTGATGGACAGTTTCTGCTGCTTTGTTATAGTCTAATCAGGCAGCAGGTGTCATTGGTTTATGCCCCATCAATGTGCATGTTTGTGAGTTAATATGGGTGTTTATGTCTTTCAGCATGTGTTACAGAAAGAGATGACAGCACTAAAAAAGGTAGAACAAAAAAACAGGACAACACCCTGGTGGTTTACTTTATTGATCACATATGTATTTTCAGAATCAGAATCAGAATCAGCTTTATTGGCCAGGTGTGTAGGACACGAGGAATTTGACTCTGGTACAGCAGCTCTCAATGTGCACGTACATATCCCCATGCAAGGCAACAGCAAGGGGCGAGTAAACAATATTCCAACATAAGGCTGTGTAGTATAACAAAATAAACTGTATAAACAGGCAGTAAATAATGCAGTCAGTCAAAGGAATGCTCATTGGGAGACGAGATAAAATTAGAATAAAAATAGAGTACTTAAAAATAAAAATAGAAATCTGTACAAATCTGTATAATCTGTACAATGTACATTCACAGGTATTGCACTGAGGGTTATTGTCCAGTCATATTGTCATGGGTTAAGTGTTAATCAGAGTGACGGCTCCAGGGAAGAAACTGTCCTTGTGCCTGGTTGTCTTGGCGCACAGTGATTTGTAGCACTGTCCAGAGGGGAGGAGTTCAAACAGATTGTGTCCCAGGTGTGAGGAGTTTGCAGAAATCTTCTCTACCCTCCTGTAGAACCCATGAGGTGTACAGGTCCTCCATGGAGGGCAGGCTTGTACCGATGATCTTTTCTGCAGTCCTGACTGTGCGCTGAAGTCTGTTCTTGTCCTGTTTGGTAGATGAGCCAAACTAGACAGGGATGGAGGTGCAGAGAACGGACTCGATGATTCCTCTTGTTAGGTATTTTTGGTCAGATAGATATTGGATAGATACTTTATGTATTAGAAATGTTTAGTGGAGATAGGGTGTCTAGTTAGACTGTTAAATGCTTAGTCATGCTTATGAGTTTCTACAGGGTACATCTGGTCAAGGATAACTAGAGAGAAGAGTTGATGACTGTCAGCAGACAGGGTGTTTAATATTATTATTATGACGTGTATAACTGTAGCCTTAGCCATAATATGTTCTTATGTTTAAGTCACGACATGT
>NW_018127881.1:2580033-2589829 GCF_001952655.1 Monopterus albus
TTTACCTGTGATCCTTTGAATAAATCAGCACTGTTTTGAAGTTACTTGGACTGTCTCGTCTCTCAGAGTTAGCATGGTAAGAAGAACCATAGTCCTTCACTCTGTAGAACTGTATCAACAGCTCCTGGGACAGGTCGAACATCCTGAGCTGGTGCAGGAAGTGCATCCTCTGCCGTGCCTTCTTGATGATGGTCCTGATGTTGGACGTCCACTTCAGGTCCTGGGAGGTAGTTTCTTATAGCCAGTGATGCTTTTGAGGCTGCTCCACACAGACGACGGGTCGTTGGCTGACACAATTTGTTAGAAAGCTCTGTGGTGTTGTGTTTGTAGTAGGCTTACATGATGTTAAATACATCTTTTGAAAGACCAGAAATGTATCTGTGTTTGTGTGCGTGTGTGTGTGTGTTCAGCTATAATGGGAGAACCCCCAGCAGCCTCTAAGCCCATCCAACTGGGAGAGCTTAATTTATCATGCAGAGGCAGCAGCTGCAGCTCTTCCTACTTTGCTCTGACAAACACGCACACACAAACATCCAAAGAGCTACTGTATCATCTTTGGGTGTGTGTGTGATGTGAGCAAACGATGAGAACATTTCTCTTTTCACTTGAATTTTCTAGAAAGAAACAAGTATGAGAGTCCAAATTACAACTACACTGTCTGTAAACTGCATCGGTCAATCATATATATTTTCCCACTTTTAATATGGCAACACAATAAAAATGCTTTACACCAGTAACAAAGCGCTAATAATTTGAACAAATACCACTTTTCATGGTGAAGAATGAGTAACAGAGTTGATCCACTCACATCATGAAATATAGTAAGCCCCTGTCCGGCGCTGTGCAGCGGCTGCTGTTGCTCCTGAGCTCGGAGATGCTTGTGTTTGGCCGACTGCAGGCACATAGTGATCATCTCCGTACAAGCCAGCATCTTTGACCGCGTCGAGACACACCTTGATTTTGCAGATCGTTCCCACTGCTGACGGACAAAAGGCTGAAGTGAAGTGACGGCTGAAGTGTAGAGGAGAGACAGGCTGCAGGTGTGAGCGCGGTCAAGTCAGAGGAATCAGGCGGGGGGACCCAGAGATGCTGTGCAACTTTGAGGTGCGCTGCGGAGCAGAGCTGCCAGCCCCTCCTGCTGGAGCCGCTGCGATTTATCTGCGTGTTAACTTGATCAGGACCAACTGCTTCTTAGCCTCTGATCGTCTTCTGCATAGCACTCACTTCTGTTTATGTATGAACAGTATCCTATTTAAATGGTATACAAACTTTGTATTTAAAACTACAACCCGCATAGGGGAGACCAATAAGCCCCAATAAAAATGCTCCTCTCTCATGTCAGGCATCTTGTGGCTCATAGGTCACACATAGGCGATTGACAGCTTAACTTTAAATTAAATGTATTCCAATAGTGTTTAAAATAACATGCCAGTTATTTATGCCACCCAAGTTTGAGCTGTAAAACTCCAATAGACCATCTTTTATCAGGTAGCGCCATCTGCCGGATGCTGGGACTCAGCGTTTTGACCTTGGTAGAAAAAAAAAACAGTCATGAGTACATTCTATTATTATAATAAATCCAGTGTTTTATTATCACTGAACTGAAGCACTGTCTTTGCTTTGTTTAGTAGAGCCCAATGATCTGCCTGGAATTAAATAGGTTAGAAAAATCAATTAGAAGAGTTATGATCAATGACATACTTAAATGAAGATGAATTGCCTTTGTTTTTATTTTTTTATGAATTGCTTTTGTTTTTACATCGTAGGCTATGTAACATCAGCATGATGAAGCAGAAACTTTTCAGGGGCATGACGAGGAGGCGGCGCACGGTTGTGCCAAAGCAGTTTTCTCTTCCTGAACTTGAATCGGTTTCGCTTTCCGTTCTGTCAGCGGCGAGGTGAGAGCAGGGCACTGCGGCAGAATACGAAAACGAGAAGTTCAGTCTGCACTCCACTGATTTTTCTATCTAGTTAATAGTAAACTACCGTTCTTGCCTCCAACCCTCTCAGGACGAGCCTAGGGAATGACCGTCGGATGCGCACAGGACTGCAACAACACGACCTGAGAGGGTTGGTGCGAAACTTGTCTAGTGAGCAGCTGTTATGTAATGACTGCGATGTTTGTGTTTTTGTGTTTTCTGTCACGTCAGGTGTTGTGTTATGGTCATTTCAGGTGACGTTATGGCTTCTGAAGTTGCAAGAAACGCAAATTTAAAAGAGGGTGAGCAGCTCAAATGAGTTTCGATTTTATGATGACTTATGAGGGGTCCCAGACAGCTTACCCCATAGATCTCTCCTTATTTCCTGTCACGTTGGCTACTCGTAAAAAACCCACTCCATTGAGCTCTGTCACTGGTGAGAAGGACACGTTTTATAGGGTCCATTGTTCATTATTGATTTGTGCCAAAAGCCTGGTGGTGATAGTCAATGTGATTCATTGTTTTGACTAACTGTAGCCTAAATCCCACCAAATTAAAGGATTTTTATATGTAACAGTTTCTGATTTCTCCCTTTGAACATTTGTATTTTAATATGTAAGGAAGGAACAGAGGAAAAAAATACAAACATTGCACAATATAGGTTTCCCAAACAGGAATGGTAGCAGCTATTGTGAAAAGAAGTGTGTTTCTATTAAGTCACGTGAGGATATGAACTCCTCCCTACCTCTCTTTGCCAGCTGAGGAACTTGCCATCTCTCTGAGTGAAGCCCTCAGCGGTGGGGACAGTCAAGAAGCAGTTAAGCTGTGTCAGAGGCTGTCACAACTCAGTGTTCCAGTGTCCGTCAGTGTCAAAAGTCAGGCCTACCCTCAGGACTCCATAAGGTGGGACACAGTTCTCTGTGGGGATGAGTCTGTGTGTGACTTCCTTTTTGTTTGCAAAAACAAAAACCAACCTTGTTGTTTTTAGGGAAGAGCACTGTGGCAACAAGAACTGAACAACAAAATTTTGCACATGCATGACTGTGTCTCTGTGTGTGGTTACTCGCTGGAAATGTTAAAAACTATGGAGGATGGATGCACATGTTTATGTCAGTTATGCAGTAAGGAGAAATAAAACTAAGACTGATTGGTTCTGTTTTCTGTTGTATAGGTTGTGGGTTGGAGTGGAGGATGCTCAGTCAGATACCTACATCCCAGTTAATATTGTGGTTTCTTCTCACATGACAGTTGCAGAACTTAAAGACAAGGTACTGATGTGACAGCAATTTTGATTTCGTTAGCATCCATAATATCATATCAACCTGTAACACTTCATCAGAGATATAATCTATAAACACTAGTTTCAGTCATGATCTGTCAGTTCTATCAGTCTGTTATTTTTGTGATTTTAATTTAATTCAAGTCTTCATCTGTCTGTCCCTCATTCCACATTCACAGATCAGCCACGACTTCGGGTTCCATCCGCTGGTGCAGCGCTGGGTGATCGGGAAGCGGTTGGCTCAGGACCAGGAGACATTGTACAGCCACGGTGTCCGACAGGATGGAGATCAGGCTTTCCTGTTTATCCTCTCTGCCCAAGCTGGTCATCTGACACGACATCAACACAAATTAGACCAGGAGCAGCAACGCATAGAGGGTCAGTGCAACACATACACAGGTCAAGGCTACAAATAACAGTTTGTTTCGATGTCTGTTAATCTGTGGATTTAGCTTATCACAAATATTGACTCGCAGTAGCCTACGTTCACAAATATACCTGTACTCATGGCAAATCATAAAACACAGCAGGCCATAGCTGACAGGGTCATTAGGCAGTAACTGGGGGCCCGGTGGTTAGCGCTGTCACCTCACAGCAAGAAGGCCCCGGGTTTGAGCCTCAGTCCAGTTGGTGTCTTTCAGTGTGGCGTTTGCATGTTCTCCCTGTGCCTGCATGGGTTTTCTCTAGGTACTCCGGCTTCCACTCACTCTAAACTACTCATAGGAGTGAATGTGGTTGTCTGTCTCCAAGTGTCAGCCCTGTCCAGGGTTTACCCTCCCTCTCTGGATAGGCTCCAGCAAACCTCTTCAGGATAAGTGGTATAGATGATGAATGGATGCGATCAGTTTTGTAGACGTTTTGCAACAACACTGCCGAGTGAATACCTTTGACTTTTTGATATGAAAAACAATCTATTTATTACAGCTTATCAATTAGGTCAACATGATCTAATAATAAGTAAATAAAGCAACAAAAACATCCAGTCATACATTGCCATCCTTTGTTATTTGACAGGGTACAGACACTCTTTACTGAAACATACTGCTGTTCAATACCCAGGGGTTTTTTCTCAAATTGCTGGCCTTGATTTCCAGTGGAATTGACAAGTCAGCTTAAATGATAATCTATTCTTAGGCATCATCGAGTCAATACACCTGTTTCCCAGAGGTGCTGGTGGTGGTGAGAAAACAGCTCCTCTTCCAGAGGCTCAGCACACTCCTCCTCCTCTTCCTCCTAAACCCCGACCTCCTCGTAAACCTGCAGTGGCTCCCAAACCTCAGGTCCGAATACAACCTATTACACATTGTGTCTGCATCGTGACTGAGCCTGTAGGTGTCTCCAGGTGTTGTACAAGCATACTGTGTGTGTGTATTTGTGTAGTTGGGCTGGGAATGTGCTATGTGCACATATGTGAACAAGCCAACTCGTCCTGGCTGTGAGATGTGTGGAGGGGACCGGCCAGAGGGTTATGAGGTGCCTGACTTCTACCAGCCAGACCAGCAGGAGGTTCTGCGTATTCAGCAGGGGCAGGTGGCCGTATGAACAGGTGACAGTGCTATTCATTAAAAAATCAGACAAAAAAATCCTGAATGTTTTCAGCCTGGTGCCAAATACAGATTAAGTTTGATCTAAATCTGGTCATCCAGACTCATTAAAGTATATGGCTGTTGTGTGGAAACCATTTAGCAGACAGTGCACTCTGGAGTATTTGTTGGAGTCTTGGAGTTTGTATTTGTAAAACCTAAAAAGTATTTACAGTAGAACACCTGTTTTTTGTTTTAGTTTTTTTTGCCTGATTTCTAGCCTTTTACTAAGTCTTTAAGTGTATTAAATAAACAGTGAATATAGTTCACAGCACTAATCAAAATCAGTTTCACTTTCTCTTTTCTAGAAACAGACTTATGATGTTTGTAACGAATATAATGAATCTCTGTGCGCTTGTGTCTCTCTCCTACTGGGCAATGAAGGCTCAGCAGGAGGAACGAGAGATGAACTTCTTATACCTGTTGGCAACAGAAGAGCAGAATCTCATCCCCAGCTCCACAGAGACAGACTGTCCTATCTGCTTCTCTACTCTGGAGCCAGGAGAAGGTATCACCCTCAGAGAGTGTCTACACGTCTTCTGCAGGTCAGACAACAAGCTGCTTTGAAACATTATTGTATGATGTAAAAGTAATAAAGGTTTTGTGTCTTTTTTCTAAAGGTCTAACTTGTCATATACAGTACTGTGCAAAAGTCTTAGGCTACCATTAGTTTTGCTGTTTTAGCAAGGTTGAAATGATAATTTATATGTATTCCTCTTTATTAAGATATAACCAGAAAATACAGGAAATATGTAGACAATATTAAACAGTCCAAAGCTAGTATTTAGTTTGACCTCCTTTGTACTTAGCACAGCTTGAATTCTTTTGGGGAGACTGTGTTGACGTCTTGAAACCGTAACAGATCCTCCATCATGTTTCAATGAAGGCCGCAGGGACTCATTCTTCCACCTCTCTTGAACTCTTTTTCTCATATACTGTTGATGATTGGACCTGGAGCTTTCAATCTTCAATTCATCACTTCATAATACTCTTTTCCACTTACCTTCACTCCAGTCTTTGTGAGCTTTTACGTATCTCAGCCTTTTTTCCTTGTCCACCTTCTGAAAAAGTGGTTTCTTGGCTGCTGTCCTTCCACAAAGGCTGTTCCTGATCAAACCTTTTCCAACTATGGAAGAATCTACTTGGCATCCCGATGAAGCTTCCTCATGCTGAGCCAGGTCGTTGTTGGATTTCCTCCGGTCCCTCAATGAAGAAACTCTGAGAAACTGCTCATCAGATTTGGATCGTTTTCTTGATCTTCCACTTCTGTTTTTGTCCTTAGTCTCTCTGGATTCTTCATATTTCTTTAGAACAGCTTGAATCCCACATCTTGAGTATTCAGTTTATCTGCAGATTTTTTTGATGTTTCTGTGCTTTTAATTCTAGTTACATGGTATTTCCTGTATTTTCTGATTAGATAAATATATCTAGTCATCTTAACATTGCTAAAACAACTAATCTAATGGTGGCTTAGAGCTTTTGCACAGAAATGTATGTGCCATTATTGGCAAAATGTCTAAATGTTCATATTTTATGCATTTATAGGTTTGTATTTCTAAATGATTCTCTCTCCTCATTCAGGGAATGTCTCAGAGGGACAATACTGAACACTCAAGATGCTGAGGTGTCCTGTCCTGAAAAATGTGACAGCAAGTTACAGGACCGAGAGATCAAAGAGGTAAGACAGGAGAACAAAAAAAAACTTGGAGAACGGACGGTCAAAAAGAACATTAAGCATAAAAATTATAATCCAGACAATTATGAGTTCTTCATCAGTGGTCAGTGATGACAGAAAATTGTTACAATTACATTTAGTACATTAGCATTTGAAAGCATGACTGGTCTGGTTAGTCAGAAAAATAAAAAAAATAGAATGGCCTCTTAATCTTCAAATGTAAGACATTTTTCAAAACTCCTTTTAAAAAGTAGGTAACATGTTCCTTATGTCTTCTATGTAGAGTTGACAGCCATGCAGTATGTAACCTCTCACTTTTTCTGCTTCTCTTTTTGTTAACTGTATGATGCAGCTGCTCACAGAAGAGGAGCACCAGCGGTTTTTGGAGTTGCGTCTGAGCATCGCAGAAAGCCGCTCAGATCACAGCTTCCACTGTCAGACTCCGAACTGTCGAGGGTGGTGCATCTATGAGGATGAAGTCAATGAGTTTGATTGTGAGCTCTGCGGAGAAATCAACTGCATTCTCTGCAGGGTAGCTAAATGTATTGGATTAACTGAGCAAGGTTTTCTTTTTTGTGTAATAATAGTAGATGCACCAAACATGAAGGATTTTGTGCATGTTTTCAGGCCATCCATGAAGGCATGAATTGTAAGGACTACCAAGATGACCTGCGCATTCGAGCAGAGAACGACCAGGCGGCTCAGAAAACTAAGCAGATGCTAGAGGTAGGTCAACCTTAAAACTCTGTGTGATGACCCCAGAAAGAAAGTAAAAAATGATCATTTAATGACACTGGACAATGAACAGGCATGTGCTCGCAGATCAGTGTGGACTGAGAAACATGAAACAGTAACAACTTCATTTCCTTTTATTACAGACAGGTTTGCCGTTCACAATCAGGGATGCTCTCCTTATAAGTTCTTAGTCACTGTGGGTCATTTTCTGTCCCGTGCCTGTGCACACATTTCACTGATGTGGTTGCTCAGTAACAAACAAAAGTATAAACAAAAGAATGCATCACTTCCTGTGTGGCACCACAATTTAGTATTAACCAGTGGGCCATTAACAGGAGCAGGCAATTCTGAAAGGTCTTAAAATAAGAAAGTGCTTCATTACATCCTAAAGGAGTTAACTATAACTCTGGTAGTTATTTCAAATGATCACTTTAAGGAAGTAGTCAATTTGTTTCATGTTGTTTAATGGCCTGTAAATAGTTTAATTTTTGATAAAAGCAGATGTTTTATATTACTCCACTGTGTGCCAATGTAGAATTTGCTGCAAAGTGGGGAGGCCATGAAATGTCCAAAGTGTGACATCATCATTCAGAAAAAAGATGGTTGTGACTGGATCTGCTGTTTGATGTGCAAGATAGAAATCTGCTGGGTCACCAAACAAGCTCGCTGGGGACCAAACGTGAGTGCATGCACACATACATGGAGCAAGATAAGCACATTATCATGCAGTGTTGGTTCCATGTTCAGGAAAGTTATCGTATCATTTGTTTTGAGCTGTGCGCCTGACTTTTAGGGCCCTATCTTGCAACAAATGCATGGCGTGCAGGGCGGGTAGTGCATCTGTGTTACCTAATTTCCTACCTGTGCAATTAGTGTTTTCATGACATGCGCAACACGTTGCCTTATTGCCAAGCAGCAGTCTGTCGACTTCGCGCCAGTAGGTGTGTCCAGGTAAATTTTGGGTGTGTTGGTAATATGAGGGTGCACAAAGAGACCACTGACCAGCAAAAACCGGGTCTGTGGCCAACAGTCAAATCGTCAGTGCTAGTTAATGGGCGCTTTGACCGTATCTACAGTAGGTCTGTCCACAATGCTCATGCACTGTGCTTGTTATACCCTGGGATGCGCTGTGCAGGACATGCAAACTTATTGAATGTTGTGTACATCAGTATATATATGCATTTATAATAAATAGCATTTTGATTAGTGATTGTGCGCCTTCACCCCGCACATGAGCAGATCTGTTTCCTCAGTGGAAGATTTTACTGACGTCCACCCAACGTTCAAACTCTTAAAGGGGATATGAGACTACACACTGATTGGATAATTGCATGTTATGTCCAAAACACACCCCTACTTTAATGAGGAGATCAAGTACAACCTTTTTGTTACTTGCACAGGCACTTGAATCGTTTTTCCTCATCGTCAAAAAATGAACGTAGACACACCCAAATACCACTTGATGTACTGGCGTACATCTTGATCAGACACCATGGATCCTCAAAATAGGACCCTTAATCATTTATTTATTTATTTGTTTGTTTTTAACAGGGCACTGGCGACATATCTGGTGGCTGTAGATGTCGAGTAAATAATCAGCCGTGTCATCCTAACTGCCAGAACTGCCACTGAGGCAAGCACATTAATGAAGACACACTATACATGGAACTGCAAGCACATGCACTGCTTCAAGAAACACAGCCCTCAGGTGATGCTTAGGCCTCTAACCTGTTGCTAGCTACATCCATGTGTTCTTTTGATTTATTTTAGCCACCTTCAGCCTTTATTTCTGGGGTACTCTGACAGGACAATGTACAGTATTTGTCCTGCTGCTGAGGCACACCTTTCTTAAGTGGTGGGATAACCACAGATAAAAGACAATACACACTGCCAGCTTTATCTTCTACAATTCTGCAGCTCCCAATGTGAGAAAATAAGCTCTACTAGAATTGTTTGCTATAATAGTACCTTTTTTGTGTTGAATTAATGCTTAATATACATTTTGGCCTCTGCCTACTTCTTTCATCACAATTCAGTTTGATGAGCCAGCAATAATATTGCACCTTTTCAAGACTACTTTTATATCAAAATCATCATCATATCATGTCTTCCTAATTAATATTTTGGGGTTGTTATGGGAATTGTAAGCAATGGCATTCATATTAGTCAACTAATCACTGTGCTGAAGGATGTTTACACTGAGTGAATGTGTTCATAATGCAATGCAAGCTGCTCTCACACACTTAATGACTTTGAAGTATTAGGTTTGCAACGTGGGAGAGCCGACAAATAATTGTATTTTTTTACTGTAGGTATTCAGGTCTCATCTCTACTTAAATGTTAATCCTGCAAGAAAGAAAACAATGCATTATATGTGCAGAATGTTTCTTGCATTTGTGATGCTGGGTTTTATATTTATATCAGTCATTAAATGAAACCATCTGTGCTGCACTGTAGTGGACATTTTTGAGCAAGTTACAGTACATGTAGAATTGACGCAACTCAGTCTCAGTTGTATTTTGTCAGGTTTAGCTCAACATTCATCAGGGCAAGGTTTTGTCTGCATCAGCTGTCTTTTGTCTTGGTTTTTTTTTTTTCTTTTCTT
>NW_018127881.1:2589895-2616587 GCF_001952655.1 Monopterus albus
AAGCCATGAGATGCCCCAAAGTAGCCAGATATTGTCTTGAGGAAATGTCAAATTGAATAACTTATTGTATCAACTACATGTGAAACTAAAGAAATATGAAAGATTAAGGTGGATCTTCCTGATCTGAAAAATCTTTCTGTAGATGTGTCAAAATATTCCTTAATGTAAAATGAGGGATGAGTAAATTAAGTTTTAATTATTCTAACAAGGTAAACAAAATTGTTTGTGGAAGTACTATATCAGGCAGTTATTTCTGTCAGTACTTGGCTGCCACAACATGTACATGCTGTTGTTAAATATATTGTGCAGAATGATGTGTAACTGTGTCCAAATAAATCCAATGAACATTTTAACTGTACTTTATTAGTACTCTCTTGAACAAGTCTACATTAGTATGACACTTTGATTATAACAACATAAACATAAAAGGTAGATAAATTGTTTAGTGCAACAACAATAATTGAAAACCAACTCCTCTCTCAGGCTCCTCAGACCATCACTGAGGTCACCTTCCTTTTTATCAGTCAGTACTGTACATCTCTTAACAGTTGACTCAGAGGTTCACTGTAAAGGCAAATTAATGGACCATAATAGAGAAATGGGATGTCCAAGTGTTCAGTTCCTCATTCACAGTGGTAAAAACAACTTACCTCACCTTCAGTGACTTTTACAAGGTGTTTTTAGTTGACTGGTTTTCTTGTGCAGTCCAATGTAAATGACCTAGAACTGAGTTACTAAGTCTAACGATATCTATAAAAAGCCATCATAAAGATTTAAGCAATGTAACTTTACCATCGTGGAATAAAGTATTCTGACAAACGGTTTGCTGTGTATTTTCTGCATTTCAACTTGGGTATTAAGGTGAGTGTCACACCACTGAAACCAATGCAGCTGCCTGTTCAAATGTGGTTGAATGGCAATGAAACAGTGGAACGAGCTGGACTGCCTCTGCAGCAAACGCTGCCATTCTACACCTAAAGCAATACAAAAAAATGACTAACAGCATGCATTTAAAGTCACGTTTAAAACAATGTTGGAAAGCATTAATTTGAAGGCTTGTGCACTTTTTCTGGGCGCCCTTACAGCAGGAGTGAGCAAAGTGTCAAGTATGTGCTTTTGTTAAACTAATGTGGTCAGTGCAAACTCGGCCCCCACCACTCTTTGCCCTTACCAGACTCCAAGTGAATGAGTTGCTGAACTTCGTAAATCATCTACTCCAGAAAACATACCCTAATCATATGAGGCCATGAAACACACATTTTTAAGGTTGTGCAACAATTACATGACTGAAAGCTCTAGTAAACCACTTTTGATAAGATTGATTTTATTTTTTTTTTTTTTGACTTCCTGGACTGCAGAAGCTATAATCTATTTTGGAGTCTAATCCTCATCTTTTAAGAGGTGAAAGATATTTGGTCCCAGAAAAAAAAACAAAACATCTTATTCTGACTAAAAGACACCTGTTAAAACTTAAGGGACAAATTTTCCTAAACATAATGGTGGCCTTAAAAAGTGCTTGTTTAACATGATCATGTCTCTATATGGCTACTTTACATACCTACCAGTTTATATTAAGAAATCGTAAACAAAGACAGGATTCTAACAGTTGTCTATTTGGTCTTAGTCCAGGTATCAAACAGATAGCAAAGAGTTTGTCGTCACCACACACACACACACACACACACACACACACATACGCAAGATCTCTTAATTGGCAGCAGTTTCAAGTGTAGTGAATCCACCGAGCTTTCAGCATAAATCTCTGCGAGCATAACTCAGTATTAGATTATTGCAATACCAAATATAAATAGACTTTAATAATGACACTGTCAATAATAGGTCTTAGAAATACAGTCTCTTCATGACAACAGGATGGATTCTACATTTCACAACACCAGCAAGTGTAGCTGTTATACTGGTGCATGCTCTTCAGGAGCAGCTGGGCCCCAGCTGGGCCCTTAGAAACCCTCCATACAGCAGGATGTTTAGACACATCCTGAAAATTAAAAGAAGAGTGTTAATTACTTCAGTTTAGACAGTACACCCCAGACAGTGTTACTGGCTGCAGGGCTTGTGGGTTAATTAATTAAAGGGCTCTTAGAATCAGACCCACCAGCTAACTTCAGTCAAGAATGGATGAGTTGCATTGAAGGGGTAAAGGAGGAGCAGTTCAAGGAAACAGGTCCAGTTTGGGGGCCCACTCCAGGGCAGTGTTCATCAACGTGAAAGCTGCTGCCCCTAAAGCCACTGTCAGACCCATGACAGCCAGTCGAACAAACCGCCGTGCTGCTGAAGGCTGTGCTACTGCTACTACTGAGCTTGCCGGGGAGCTCTCCAGAGCAGACTGTTTTTGTCTGGGTCGACGACGGAGAACAGAGTCTGGTTGCTGTTGAGTGGACGCGAGGTCAAAGTCCTTAAAGGTAGAGGTCGCCATGCTTAGAAGATAAAGGGATAGAGACACCAAGAAAGGCAGAAAATGAAAGGGTTAATTAAAGAACACCGAGTGGCTAGAGCTTGTTGAGAAGTGGAAGAAACTAAAACATGAGTAATACTTTTTAAAACAAGTCTGTCCATGTTGAAGTAGAGAAATAAAAGCAAGAACTAAAGCACTGAATCAAGTACTGTTCGGTAAAGGTAGGGTGGTAAACTGAGGAAGTTAAATACCTTTCATATGAGGCAGCCTCTTTAGCCAGTTCAGAAGGAGGAAACTGGACAAACAGGTCTCCTGCTCGGCTGATGAGTGTCTCATACGGCAGATCCTGGGGAATTTGTGACAGCAGGTGATGAACCATCGCCATATCACATTCACACTCCAACACCTCCTCTTCCCTGTACAGTACAATCTGCAACAGAAGTACAAATAATGCACAGGTGCATTTGTCATTGCAAGAGCCAACATAGTAAAATGTCAAAGAGGCAAGGATTAAGAATGGCACGCCTACTGTAGCGCACATGCGGTTAAAGCAGATGAAGAATTTGGAATTGGAATCTCAATGGAATGCTAAGGTAGTGAACCCCTCTGGCTCTTCTCAGAGGTGGAGATGGGTTTTCCTTTCTCAGGAAAGGACCACCTCACAGTCTGTTAATCTCAGACTTTGAGCCTCTGGGACAAAAAAGACTCTTTTCTTTCTTTGACTGGATCAACGTCGAAACAACATTCTGATTCTAAACTTTGAACTTAGTACTATGAATTACTGGGGAATCCAAACACACACAAGACATTTGCCCAGTCCTGCTCTGAACCCCACCTAGATGAGAATCCCTTTTGATCAAGAACCCTGCAGTATGCGGCAGTAAGCCTGGCTGTCAATCTCCTGCAGTGTAACAGTCAGCAGATCCTGCACCACCCTCTCCCTGGTATGCCAGACACTAAAGGGACTCCTTTCTCGACTTGTGTTGTATATAAACACTCAACCATCACCATTCTAAATGCAGTACATGTTATGGCATCATTCTAACAAGCAAGCATTAGTCGTTACACAGCCCCTTTCAACGGGCATATTGTACATTATATCCTTACGTTGTTACACGAGCATCTGACTGAAGATATGCAAAGCCTCAAATGAAAGGATACCTCCTCAAAGAATAAATGCTGTATTTCTAAGCAGAAGTGCAGATTTTAGGTAACTCACCACAGCAGCAAAGTAAATGGGCATCAAAGGGTGGCAGGCCAAGAAGAAGTCATACAACCGGACAACATGGCGGAAGTCTGACAGCACATGCCCAAACCAGGTGATCAGCCAACTGAGAGCAAAGACCGTGCCCACCTCAGCCCTAAGAATCAAAAACATGACAGAGATCCTCAGCACACACACCTGTGATGTTTTCTGATGCTCCACTGCAGGTACAATATATAGCACATAAAACACATAAGGACTCATTTAAAAAATGTTCATAATATTTCAGTCAATGCTGAGGCTTTCTTTGCTGAAAATACACTCCTGTGCCTGTTTTGTTTGATGTTAAAACCTAGTAATAGATGCATCTTTTATCCCATGTAAAGCAATCAAACTGAAAATAAATGTTGGTATTATGTGGCATAAAATGTCCAAAATGCCCAAATTAGGGCAACAGACACTGGTGAGAGTGTCTATAGAGCAGATACCAATGGTTATACTTTAACTGTCATAATCATACGGAACTCTCAGCTGGGTATGAAGCCTTTCCTCCCTAATATTATCAGCACTAAGCCTTAGTTATAACTGTGTCACTTGGCAAATTTACTGCATGTTCATACTACATTTTGAAAGGGTTTATATCTACTGGGCAACTTCTCAGGGGAGACAGAAAATAATCTGATTTGGCTTGTTGTCACTAATATAGCAGAAGGTCTTACTGTTGCATGAAGTCATGCACCTCAGGGTTGACCCTCTCAATGATGGGCATCAGATAGTTCAGAATATGTTTTGTGTTGTCCATGGTGGGATCCATGAAGTCCCTGAGAAAGAAAGTAAAGCAGCACATTTTACAGTGCATAACAGATCACTGCTGAAGGAAGTGCAGAAGAAAGGAAGAGAGAAAAATGATATTTAAAGGCAACAGATAATAGGTAACAGAATAATAATAAAAAAAAAAAGAGTATAGAGTAGAACAAATGAGCTGCTAATGATCCTATATATACACACACACGTTAGTACGTACCTGAGGTGATGCGTGGAGAGCTTTTCTACAAGAGCAGTTGCAAGGCGCTCTCCCAGGACTAATAAGAAGGTGACAACAATGTCATGGTATCCTTGGTAGTAGTGCAGCTGGGGATTACGTTTCAGAACTTGGAGGATGATGTCAATTAGCTCTTCTTGGAGACCCTCCCTCTGCTCATCTGGCATACCTGTACAGTGAAAATGAAATTCATATACTTATTGGCTTAGTAAAACTTTGGGTATGCCACCTCACCAGTGACCCTGTAATTGTAGAAAGGAATAACTGTTTTCACCCTTCACCTGATGACTGACAGAACTTGGCACAGATCAAACTTCTATGGAGATAAAATACTATCAAAAATGTTACAAATGCGTGTTTAACGTTTTGTCTGTAACAAGCGATTTGTGTGTGTGTGTCTCATGCTGTTCACAAATGCATGCTGTACAAACTGCACATAAAACACATTTTACAAATGCTTAAAATCGATTTTTTTGTGTGCAGTTCTTTAGAAAGTACGTACACATTGTTACCTACGCATGCGTGGATCGTCTAACACACACGAATCACCTTCCGTGCACACACGGATTTTTGAGTGTTTTTCCGCACTCTCAAAAGTCCACGATCCACGAATGCACGGTGCGTTTAAGGACACGTGGAAAACTCGGGCATCTGAGTTTCCAAACCTGTTTCCCAAACAAAAGTATTTACACAACGCTATTCCAAATGGACATTACATAAAATAAACAAAAATATCTAATACATAACACGTTTTAACAGAGAACATTCCAGTTGCCTGCAGTTTGTGGTGCATGTTCTAAATTTTTATATATTTAGAATTTAGAAGTTATGAGGCTAAAGTTAATGTTCCGCCCTGCAGAGTTTATAGTTTTTCCAGTAGGGTATATTTCCGCACATATTCATCCCGGAATATGTGCGGAAAAACACTCAAAAATCCGTGTGTGCGCGGAAGGTGATTCGTGTGCGTTAGATGATCCACGCATGCGTAGGTAACAATGTGTACGTACTTTCTAAAGAACTGCACACAAAAAAATCGATTTTAAGCATTTGTAAAATGTGTTTTATGTGCAGTTTGTACAGCATGCATTTGTGAACAGCATGACACACACACACAAATCGCTTGTTACAGACAAAACGTTAAACACGCATTTGTAACATTTTTGATAGTATTTTATCTCCATAAACTTCAGTGAGATGACTGTTTGATGATGGTGTAGAAAAAATAATTTAAATTCCAAATTTAAAGCAGTAATACATTAAGTTGAACAAATTCATTTCTCTAGATCTATAGATTTGGTGACCAGGACTGGTGCACCACTGCTGGCTGTGTGTGTTGTACACACAGCAGGGGTTCATGAAACAGTCCTGTACACAGGTGTAGGGTCTACTGACCAGGAGGAAACCTCCGCAGTGAGCGCTGAACATCCAGCAGGACTTGACTGTAGTCCTTGTTATTCTCCCGCTCCACTTTTTCTGGAAAAGACATATCACCATCAGCATTACCGAAATCTAATACATGGGGGAAACCTGCACCTGCTGTGACTGTGTGTGAAAATTTGTCATGCACATAGAGGAAAGGTATAGGAAGGTAATGTGCAATAAATAACATATAGATAATACAGTAAGTGGCCTATATTACTCTGCCTGCATATGCATGTGTAGTTAGGGTACCTGGCTCCTCATCCAGTACATGAAGGGGGACGTTGAGAAGCCGAGGCCAGACCTGACAGCGGATCTCATCAGTCAGCAGTCCTCCTTCACTGATAGCCATTCTCCTCAGAGCTGCCACATCCACTGGAGTCACGCTCAGTGCCTGGGTGATGTCCGCAATTTTCCTCCTCCGTTTGGTGTCCCAGTCTGAGACACAAACACCGTGTTTAATTAAGCTACTATCCTCTATGTGTTGACCTAAATATTGCAGCAGTTATTTTACATGAAGCAAATAAGTTTGCGGACGTTAGGGGAATATGGTTATCTATCTCTGTTAGACACTAGCTGTAATGTTATTCACATAAAAAAAAATCTTAAAATTGGCTTTAAGCTACTGAAATATCCACAAGATGCTGTGTGTGATAGCCAAGAGTGAAGACCTAACTTAGCGACATGACACTGTTACCTTGTCTTCCATTCACCGGTGATGAGGCACCAACACGTATTGATTCCTCCATTTTTTTCTCAACTTCTTGACGTTTCCTTGTTAGATAACATTACTTGTCATCCTCCTTTGTTTGGCTAACCTCGATTTAGCTCTCTGTGGCTGTCAACTGGAAGCTAGCTGTCTAATTAGCAAAGCTAGGCTCATACAAACACGACCCGACGGTTAGCTGTTCCGTGTTAGCTAGTTGTCAAGCTAACAATACACTGCCAAACCATTATTTTCAGTAACTCAGTCATCATTATTCCGGCTACTGCCACAAAAGAAACAGCGCTTAATTAACAGCAATAAGGATGAAACGGCTAACCTACATGTTTACATTGGCTGAACAGACCAATCAGCATTAGCTAACCTTCCTGCTCAGACGGACGCATGACGTAAGGAGTATGGGAGGTGACGAAGAGGAGGCGCCTACACGTGATGAGTAAAGCCTTCAAATCGTACACTATACTCTAATCTTAATTATCATACATCCATGCATTAGGTCTTGCAGATATTCAAACAATCGTGAGCAGCCATTATGCAGGAAATGGGCTGTGTCACTCTCTATAGCGTGTTCGCCCTATTGAGTGTATGCATCTATCCACCATAAATAGTGCACTCAAAATTCCACAGTGGAACGGAAGTAGTCGTGCACATTACCTGTACATTTATTCTTGCTAACAATGGAAGGCTCCGCGTTTTATCAGAGGGATGATGATAAATCACGATGAATAGTCAAAGGATTTTTCAACAGTGATATTAAGTAAAATAGGCCAGAATCCATTAATAAACAAGTAAGCTACCGGATGCTGCGCCATTCCCTATACGATCCGTTTGTGTTCGGAAGAAACGAAAACGAAAATGACTGCATTCACTATAAATAGCAGTTTCCTGAACTGAGGATTCAGTGTCTCAGCAGCTGGGAAGCTTAAAGAACCTACCGGGTGAAAGGGATGCTGTCATAACAGCATTCAGGCCTGCTTCTTTAGCTTAATGTAGGTTGAAATATAAGTGTCAAGTGGATTTCACTCAAGGTAAGTTCTTTCTTTTTTGTCTTACTTTGAGCTTGGAGGCATTGGGCACCTGGCTAAATTTCCAGCCTATGATTGAGAATAATCATAAAGATGAAGATCCCAACTTATCGTTATAAATTGCTAATCGGTACAAGAAATGTAGAATTGGGCATTTACTAGTCTACCTTTCTAGGCAACTGTTAAGCTTGTTAGGTATTTCAGCTGATTCGTGAGGTATGTTTTTGTTCTAGTGAAAAGAAACCTACTCTCTCATGCAATACCTTAGTGTATCCAGTAGAGGGCTCACTCTCCATTTGGGTTAAGTCTAACTGTAGTCTGTTCCTATTCATATAGGCATTCCAATAAATATCACAAAGCAACAGTGCTCTCTTGGGAATGAAGGGAGAAAGGCTAGATAAATGATACTTTGATTTCTTTGGAAGATATACACTGTATTTAGTGAGATCCTCCCTCCATATCAGTTCTCAACTCTCTTCTTTCTTTGCGAACCATACTGATAACAGTGAGGGGAAATGCATGAATAGAACAGAGAGCATAATGGCCACTTATCAGTAGTAAGACATCACTCACTGCTATATTATTCTGGCTGTTTTTATGTGCTTATACATAAATGAGACATTATCAGATTCTTCTGTAATTGTGCTAAATTGGGTTATTTTCACTTTCACTCCAATTTCTTGCCAGTCAGAAATGATGTTACTAATCTAAATTTCAACAGCCACCACATGCAAGACTATGGAGAGACTGACTTTAACAACGGGGAGAAGAGGACCGAGTAATGGTACAGTAATTACATAATATGAGACAGCAATCAAGTGAGCACAAATCTTGCAACCACTATATTACTTTTCAAGGTCTCAGTGTATGAATGTTTTTCCCCAGATTGTGACACTGGCCAAAATGCAAATGCCCATGGAGGTAGGGGAAGAAGACAAAGAAGTGCACAGAAAGACCAAGCAAGAGGACGAGAGGGCAGAAGAAGAACAGAGGAGACAGATGGAGGAGGAGGAGGAGGAGCTGAAGGGCTTAATTGGAGGGGCAGAGGAAGAGCAGAATTAGGGAGAGGAGAAGAAAGAGGTGCAGGTAAAGAGAAAGACAGAGGTGGAGGTGAAGGGCTGCGAGGGAGAGGAAGAGGCAGAGGTGGAGGTGAAGGGCTGCGAGGGAGAGGAAGAGGCAGAGGAGGAGGAGGAGGAGCAGCAGATGGAAGGAGAGGGGACGAAAGAGTTGTGGGAAGAGGAGGCGGACAGAGTGGGGGAGGGGGAAGGAGAGGTGGAAATGGATGGCATAGTGTAGACAGACAAATGGGTAGATTAGGAAGAAATGGAGAGCCAGACACACCGGAAAGAAAAAGAGCAGGAAGGGAGTTTGCAGAAATGGGTGTAAGGAGAGGAGGTCATAGTGTGGACAGACGAGGAAGTAGAGGGGGTGAGAGAAAAGACCATGAGGGCGACAGACAAGAGCATGATGAATGGCGATTATATTCTACAGGCAGAGTCAGGACACCACAGGGCTGTGGCCTGGGGTATAAAACACTGGAAGAACTCTCTGGGAAAGAGCCATCTGTAGTGGCCATCACCCTGTCCTCTAACCAAGCCCTACAAGGTGTCCTGAGTGACACAAAAATGAGGCAGGACCTTGTTGAACTCCTCTGTCTAGTGATGAGTAAAGCCTTCAAATCATACACCAGCAGAGCCACTCTGCAGCACCTGGCTGGCATCATAAAGGATTCAGGGTTTTTCCGGACCGTCCTGCCCCACTATCTAGTTGGTATGGTGTCAGAGTTCAACCCTGTCCGCAGGGCACAGTACCCACGGCAACTAGAAAACATCCTGGCTATTCTCTCACAGGTAAATACAGAATTAATAAAGGAGCCAATCACTTAAGGATACATGAAGGAATAGATGATAAATGCACAGTAACATCATATCTGTACTGAAATAAGTGAGTCAGCTCATGAGTGGTCTTTGCTAAAGGGCACAAACAGACACCTACAGAGTTTTTTAAGTGAATAGTTCTTTGCAGTAAAATATTTTCTGTAATTGTAGTACATTAAATAATTTTCAAAATGTATCTTCAAAAGCAATTTAAATCTACAGTTACTTAAAAGCCTCTGGAAACTTGGTTTCATTAAATATCCACAACTGAACAAGCAACAATAAAAGTCAAAATTAAAAGTTTAATGCTCAAAAATGACTAGATTACATAATCTTTTTCATGCTAAGCCCATCCACTTCAATCCTGTGATAAAAGCACAGACATAAACACAGGTACGTGCATTTTGCCCATGAAATTCGCATATCAGATATGTTCAGAACAAAATAGCAAAAAATATATTGATATTGGCAAGGGTGAAATATATTTTGGACAGGAAAGCACTACGCATTTTGTATTCCTCATTGATTCTACCATACTTAGAGTATGGCGTTGAAAACTGGGGAAATACAGTGCCTTGCGAAAGTATTCGGCCCCCTTGAACTTTGCGACCTTTTGCCACATTTCAGGCTTCAAACATAAAAATATAAAACTGTAATTTTTTGTGAAGAATCAACAACAAGTGGGACACAATCATGAAGTGGAACGAAATTTATTGGATATTTCAAACTTTTTTAACAAATAAAAAACTGAAAAATTGGGCGTGCAAAATTATTCAGCCCCCTTAAGTTAATACTTTGTAGCACCACCTTTTGCTGCGATTACAGCTGTAAGTCACTTGGGGTATGTCTCTATCAGTTTTGCACATCAAGAGACTTAAATTTTGCCCATTCCTCCTTGCAAAACAGCTCGAGCTCAGTGAGGTTGGATGGAGAGCATTTGTGAACAGCAGTTTTCAGTTCTTTCCACAGATTCTCGAGTGGATTCAGGTCTGGACTTTGACTTGGCCATTCTAACACCTGGATATGTTTAGTTTTGAACCATTCCATTGTAGATTTTGCTTTATGTTTTGGATCAGTGTCTTGGTGGAAGACAAATCTCCGTCCCAGTCTCAGGTCGTTTGCAGACTCCATCAGGTTTCCTTCCAGAATGGTCCTGTATTTGGCTCCAGCCATCTTCCCATCAATTTTAACCATCTTCCCTGTCCCTGCTGAAGAAAAGCAGGCCCAAACCAGGATGCTGCCACCACCATGTTTGACAGAGGGGATGGTGTGTTCAGGGTGATGAGCTGTGTTGCTTTTACGCCAAACATAACGTTTTGCATTGTTGCCAAAAAGTTCGATTTTGGTTTCATCTGACCAGAGCACCTTCTTCCACATGTTTGGTGTGTCTCCCAGGTGGCTTGTGGCAAACTTTAAACAACACTTTTTATGGATATCTTTAAGAAATGGCTTTCTTCTTGCCACTCTTCCATAAAGGCCAGATTTGTGCAGTATACGACTGATTGTTGTCCTATGGACAGAGTCTCCCACCTCAGCTGTAGATCTCTGCAGTTCATCCAGAGTGATCATGGGCCTCTTGGCTGCATCTCTGATCAGTCTTCTCCTTGTATGAGCTGAAAGTTTAGAGGGACGGCCAGGTCTTGGTAGATTTGCAGTGGTCTGATACTCCTTCCATTTCAATATTATCACTTGCACAGTGCTCCTTGAGATGTTTAAAGCTTGGGAAATCTTTTTATATCCAAATCCGGCTTTAAACTTCTCCACAACAGTATCTCGGACCTGCCTGGTGTGTTCCTTGTTCTTCATGATGCTCTCTGCACTTTAAACGGACCTCTGAGACTATCACAGTGCAGGTGCATTTATACGAAGACTTGATTACACACAGGTGGATTCTATTTATCATCATTAGTCATTTAGGTCAACATTGGATCATTCAGAGATCCTCACTGAACTTCTGGAGAGAGTTTGCTGCACTGAAAGTAAAGGGGCTGAATAATTTTGCACGCCCAATTATTCAGTTTTTTATTTGTTAAAAAAGTTTGAAATATCCAATAAATTTCGTTCCACTTCATGATTGTGTCCCACTTGTTGTTGATTCTTCACAAAAAATTACAGTTTTATATCTTTATGTTTGAAGCCTGAAATGTGGCAAAAGGTCGCAAAGTTCAAGGGGGCCGAATACTTTCGCAAGGCACTGTAAATACCTGGATGCAATCAAATTTCCTTCAGTTACAGACAAGACTGAAGTTATTGCTTTTGGTAGCAAGAACGAAAGGACCGAAGTTATTGATCAGCTTGATTGTAGAACTATGAAGACAAAAACTCAAGTTACAAATCTTGGTGTCATAATTGACTCAGACCTGAACTTCACCAGTCACATCAAGGCCACAACTAAATCAGCTTTTCATCATCTCGAACAAATAGTACAACTCTGAGGTCTCATGTCCTGAGAAACTCACTGATGCTATCGTCTCCAACAGGCTGGACTGTTGTAATGGTCTTTTGTCTAGCCTTCCCCAAAAGACTGTTAGACAACTTCAGCTCGTTCAGAGAGGCTTAATGATTAATTAGATGGAACATTGTGGGTGTGGTGTAAGAATGTTAACACTTTGTAATAATTCTTTAGTATATTACTTGTGTGATGTAAGAATGTTAACACTTTGTAATAATTCTTTAGTATATTACTTGTGTGATGTAAGAATGTTAACACTTTGTAATAATTCTTTAGTATATTACTTGTGTGATGTAAGAATGTTAACACTGTACTAATCTTTTTTTAGTATAATACGTGTAGGTAGAAGTGAATTATTTACTGCTTGCAAACCAATGATGGTAAGATGATGTCATGGGGTAGGACTGGATAAGTCTGACTTCTTCCTACTCCATTCAAGCATGTACTAGGTATAAGCAAATTGATATTGGATTATGTGTGTTGTCATATCAACTGTTTTTACATGCTTGAAAGAATAAATCAAATCAAATCAAATTGCCAGTATTGTTAAACCTTTTACAGAAAACGTTGTGCTCCTCTGAAACTCCATTCCTTTTAGTAAGAAGCTGATAGAGAAACTAAGTTTTCAGGTTCTTAACAAATGTTGTATCTATGTTTCTAAAACAAAATATATATACTTATATGATTGCTTCGGTGCTTAAATTGGTAAATGAGTAATTGAACTCCCTTTAGAACATGTAATTTAACTATATCCTCAATATATGTTTATTAGGTGCTCAACATTTTTCCTGCTAGCTCAGTCCAGGCAGTGAGTTTGCTACTGACACTGCTCCAAGCCTCCATCAACAACCTGAGGACATCGGGAGTGGAAATCCAGCCTCAGATGGAGGAGACCGTTGAAAATCTGCAGGGCCTCATCCAGCACCTCCAGGAGAGATCCAGAGACGGTACCCTGCGCTCAGACAGAGACACCTACGCCCTCCTACCCAATGAAGATAACAACCCAGGTAAATGGTTTTTAAATGTTTTGATACCCTGTCCTCAAGCCAACACCACAGAATTTCCCAGGAAGTAATTTGATCCGATTTTTTAATGGCAAAATATTTTACGGATATGTGAGCAACAGAAACTCTCACAATTTCTGACACAGGTGAAGAACATCAAGATTTCAGGGACTTACCGATCTACCCAACACCTGAGGAGTTCCAGCAGGACCACAGGCCCTTTCTTAGGCCCAACCTCACCTCTCAGCGCTACACAAACACCCACCTCTACCTTGACACTCACTTCCGATTGCTGAGAGAAGACTTTGTGCGACCACTCCGTGAGGGCATCCAGCAATTGCTCCAGAACCAAATGGCCCAGGGAAGGAGTGATAAGCCACTGAGGACAAAGCGCTTTGATGATATTCACATATATTTTGACGCACGGCTGGTTGTGCCCAAGTGCACGCAGACCGGTGTTGCCTACGTAGTCCAGTTTGACATTGAGCCACTTAAGGTTAGCCTGCGGATGGATTTACAATCTATGTTTGTCTCAGTCTAATTCTCAAATTACATTTTATCATACAATCAGACACATTAGTACATAAACTGTCATTTTGTTATCTAAATGGAAAATGTCAAGACTTCAGTTAACATGTATATCAATATGCTTCTGTCATCTTTCCTTCAGTTTGTGCGCTGGCAAAATTCCAAGAGGCTGCTCTATGGTTCCCTGGTCTGCCTATCCTGTGATAATTTTGAGAGCTTCTTGTTTGCCACAGTATCAGATCGGGACCCCAAGAACCTGGAGCACGGGCAGGTCCAGATTACCTTCACTGAAGAAAGCAGATTGAAGCTGGCCAGAATTGAGGTAGGGCAGTAATTTTTGTGTTTATAAGGACGGAATGCATGAAGTTGCTGAGCATTTGATTTCAGCTGCTTGATCTACAAAAACTGTCGAAGTAATGCACAATAAGTTGGCAGTTCATGAAACATAACTTTCACCATTTGATGCACTGTAACATAGTTATTCTAAAACTTCTGCAATCACTTGACAGGTCGCAGTTAAATCATGCAATACATGCGCAGTGACAGAACACCTCTAAACAAGTCTGAAAACTTTTTCCCACAGAAAGATCAAGTGTTTCTCATGGTAGAGACCACGGCCTACTTTGAGGCCTATCGTTATGTCCTGGAGGGCCTCCAGAAGCAGGAGGAGGACAGCCTGCCCTTTCAGAGGTGTGTGTTTGTGTGCTGTGGAGGAGTTTCAGACTTTACTGTCAAGGTCATATAACCTCTCAGTGTTTTCAAAACAAGTTCACATTTTCAAAGGCCAGCGGGTGGAGAAACTGCACAAAGCAAGTTCAGCAATCCCACTCTTAGTTGGCCCGAGTTATTTATATCAGTGGGGTATTTCCCTAAAGGCTTTCACACATGGATGAGTTGAAAAGCTCTGTTTTCGTCCACACTCCCAGTGTCCTTGAAGATAACTAACCTTTATCATAAAGGATTTTATTGTAAGCTTTAATCTGGCCCCTGAAATCCCTTATTAGTAATGTGTCTACATCCTCATTTTACACAGATGCTAAATATTTTATTCTATTTGTCATACTTCCAGGTATATTGTGGAGTGCAGCACAGATGTGCTACCCCCAGCCTATCTGCAAAGAAAAGACATATATGACCTGTCCTCCGTTGCTAATCCTGACTGTAAGGACAGCATACTGCCCTTTCATAGCATGGAGGCAGGGACCTGGCCGAGCATGGAGAAGCTGGGACTTGATGAGTCTCAGATGAAGGCCTTCCAGCTGGCTATCACAAAGGAGCTGGCCATCATCCAGGGACCTCCTGGTACTGGTAAGACATGGAAAAGCCACTGTTGGAAGGATGACTTAATTCATTTGTGAATGAAAAGTGCAAGATTTTTTTCAAAACAAGCAAACAAGAAACGAAAGGTTAAAATTTCCTCTTATACTTGAAATCAAGATATTGCACTTCTTACATTTTCTCAGGAAAAACCTATGTCGGCCTTAAGATTGCTCAGGCTCTGTTGACCAATCAGAATCTTTGGAGAGATGAAAATGGCATGGCTCCGATGCTGGTAGTGTGTTACACTAACCATGCCCTGGATCAGTTTCTTGAGGGTAAGCAGTGCTGCCAGTTAATACAACACCAGATGTAGTTTATACTGTATGTTGGTTGAGGGTTTGGCAGAAATGATTTTAAAACAGTTAGGTCTCTTGTCAACAGGAGTGCATCTATTACTAACACAAACAATAATTCTTGGCAAGTATCTTTCTTTATATGATGAAATGTTCACCAATGGTCCACATATAGCTACTTCAAATCTGAACTTTTCTTTGCAAACTCCTGGTTTGTGCTCTAGAATGAGTAAGGTAAGACAAACAAGATTTCTATTTTAGGGGTTATATGATGTGCATTTGTTTTGCCTCTGCATCTAAGGAATCCATACTTTTCTGCGAGATGGCATAGTGAGAGTAGGCGGCCGTAGCAACAGTGAGATCCTGAAGCGTTTCAATCTGAGGGAGCTGGCCCACTCACGCGACTTAAGATACAGACCGCCATCTCACCTGCGTACTGCATATAATGAGGTGAGCTCATGCTGCTTGACCTGCAGTGTGAATCTCATAACTTAAATTGATGTTTCAAGTTGCTTCACACTTGTTTATTTCTCTTATGCAATGCATTTTGTTGCATATATATGAAAAGAATAAGTTCAAATAATTCCTAATAATATAGTATATTATATACTGTATTAAAAATGTATCACATTGGTGTTTTGCACATGTCGTATGTCATCTTTTTATATATTTTATATGCCTGTTCATATGCTTTTCTCTTTACTCAGTTTCAGTATATAACACATTCTTGTGTGATTTCTCCATCTAATCAATGCATTTATAATTTGTTTAATAGATTTACAAGCTGCTGTGTCAGGAGGAGAGGACAATCAACAGGCAGAGTGTGATGCTAGCGTGTTCTCTGAAAGGTGTCCTTCGTGAAAGCTTTTTAGAGCGCTTCATTTCTGACAGACACTGGAACAGTCTGCACTGCCCACCTGTGCCACCTGTGAGTCAGATTGGGGAAAAGTATTTTGTATACATGTATAAATTCAAACAGAACAAGAGACGAAACGCATGAGCTCATATTTATCAAATGATCTGTAGATGGAGGATGATTTTAGCTGCAGTCAGAAGCCTCCCAGTCTGATAATGGAGTGGTTGGGTTTGGGTTGCACCGTCTTCCAGCAGAGGGGGACAGAGAATGCAAACATAAATGGAGGTAAAGCTTTTATTGTAAGCTGGTCACACTGAAACAATGTAAAAGGATGTAGTAACTGATTTCTTGTCACTTATTGTGTGTAAACAGACCCTGGAATTTATATTTTCATTAATCTGAATGGACTTTTTTATTACAGCACAAGATTCCCTCATATACATTTTCTAAATAAGTAAAAATCAGCTTAGCACTACTTGACAAATCCTGACAAATCATAACTTTCCACATTTTCATACCACAGCAGTGGTAACAGAACATCTAGTGTTGTCTGTGTAAAGCTGTTTCACCTTCACCTTGTTGGGATGGTAATTGACTGACCAGGTAAAATCATTACAGTGTTAAAGAAGTAATGGTGTCACATGCCTTGTCAACCAGGAGACACATAAGACCGGAACTGTTATTAGATTTTAATTGCATTTCAACAATAACCTCTCATTTTAATATGAATTTGTAATAAAATATGTATTGAAATGGAAAATATAGTTTTAGAGAAGTAGCAATGCTCTTTCTGTAATTATCCATCTTCACAGTAAATTGATGTGATTAGTGCTTGAAACCTCAGCACCGCCTTTTAAAGTCATAAATTAACTGGTGTTTCACAGTTAACTCTGCTTTCTGTGGCCCGTTTTCTGGAATGCACGCAGGTTAAGAGTTGTTTACTGTATTGTTATTTATTTATTTTATTTGATCTTTTGCATCCATTTATAACTGAGTTGCTTTTAAAGTGAAAATGTCATATTTTCACTCGCAGTACAAAATAATTTGCATGAACACCAGCCACACAGCCCTTGCAGCTCAGCTCTCCAAACCAGATTAAATTAAGATGTAAGAGCTTCAAAACAGCTAAATAACCAGCAAATTCTAAGTCTAAACTGTTTCTGCAGCAGGATTTTGTAGATAAGCATTTGTAATCAATCCAACACTCAGCTTAGCTAGACCATTTTAGTGACTGAAAATTATGCAAGCCATGAAATATTATGTTGAATGAACATAGACTGACACTGTCCGTCCCCTCACTTATGTGAGGACCTTTTTACTCCTTTGTGTTTTGTTTTGCACCATGCAGTATTATAAGATATCAGCAAAAACTAAAATGTAATATATTTATTGTACAGGGTGAATGAAATCATTTACATACTGATTCTTATGTCAATGTCTTAGATGTAGCACCAGAGGACATGATGGAGGTGGACGAAGAGGATCTCATTGAAATTGAGGAGGAGGCAGATCTAATCCAGGCAGAGCGGATTATTGAAGGCGACACTGGTCGCAGAGATGGCAGAGATGGCGGAAAGAAGGGAGACATGGAAGAGGCTGTCCACGCAATGGAAGAACTGATGCTGGCTATGAACCTGGATAATGCTCAAAAACAGGTTGAGCAGAGCGAGGACGGTTTTCAGGTAAAATTAAGAGGAGATTTTTCATGTAGAGACTGTGATAAGTTTAACATTTCATGAGTGATTTTTGTTAAATCAGACCAACTGGATGAGAAGGCAGTTATTTAAAACTATAGCAGATTGGTGTAGATGGATTACTGGAGATGTTTGCACATGCTTACTGGGAACGTAAGTGCTCTGCTGTAAGCTACCATGTCGAGTCTTTTTGTAACTACAGTAAACAAAGTTATGCATTACTGAGGATTAACAAATGTGTTCAATGCATGTGTTTTCATGTTTATAATTTTGAAAGCTAATTTTTGGAAGAGTTTGCACCATGTATTATTTAAATCCATGTTTGCTTGTTGGCAGGCTTCCCTGCTTTGTTGGCACGTTGCTTCATTTCGTAGCACATTACTGCCACCAACTTGTCGATCAGTGGAATAGCCCAAAGCCATTGGCAGGACTGTGCACCATGTCACCTCCTTGCAAACATGCATGCTTGTACAGGTCCCCATCCATTTAAAAAAATAAATAAATAAATAAAACATAGGGTACCCTTAACACAATAGTGCAGCACCTGCAAAAGGGAACTTTTAATTACTTACTTAAAGGAATACTTTACCAACAAAAACTTTTTTTTTTTGGATTATCAAATACTCATCAGTTCCTAGGCTTGAAATTTAGGGAGTTAATGCAGCAGTTAACATTTTATTCCAGTGGAGACTCCTGTAAAAAGGTCTGTATAAACGTATGAAACAGTTCCAGTACCATAACCTACTTTTCTGCCACTGATGTTCCAAACACTTAAAGGTTCCACATTTCTGTGTCCCCTCATCTTCAAGTACAGCTTACAACTTGTTTAACCTATAATGTTATTTTTTAACAAAGCTGATTAAGAGATTGCACCATCCTTTTTCAATTAAAGAAAAACAAAAGCCACTTTAGCTAGAATTGAAAACAAATTAACCATATAATGAACTGAGGGTCTGAAGTTCAAACTGTATTCTTTCCTAATCTATACAGATGCAACCGAAGCAGAGGAAAAAGATGAAGAACAAAATCAGAAATGAGCTAGGGAAGAGCTCAGCCATGACAAAGGAGGAGGAAGATAATGTCTGCGATGTTTGGATGCTCGGGCTGCCAGACAGATGGAGACTCTATCGGTACATCTGTGTCTGTGTTTTACTTTTCTTTTCTTTGTTCACTAACTAGAGTATGTGTTTCTCTCTGAAACTCTTCCTTTCTATCACCTTCACTAGTACCTTTCTTACATTTCTGTCCTTCTTCGCTCCTACATTTTTCTTCTTTTTGCATTTTTGCTCATCTCATCCCAACCTCGAACTGGTAGAAATAATCTATTCTCAGAGTGTATAATTAAGTAGCCCAATCACCACAAAAATGTATCCCAGAGGACCTTCTCATCTCAGAGAGCCAAGATATTATTTCTATTGCTGTTGAAATAGGCCAATAAGGACTCATATTTACATAAATTAACACACAGCAGTTTTCTTCCAAGACACACACATGGTATGGCCAAAATTGTTTAACTATACTTGCAGCAATATCACATACAGGCATTGTATTTTTGACCTTTGATTATACTTCTAGATGTAGAGCTAATAATGATGGGTTTCAGGCATTTATATAATAGTTTCAGTAGTCACAGAGTTATTATTATTATGCTTTACTTATGTCTGCAGGTTGTGGGTGGCACGTTACACTGTAGAGCTTCGCACCAAAGTCATAGAGTCTGAACAGGACTATCAGAATATAGCGGACAGACTGGTTGATGTAAAACAACAACAGGACCTTTGCATCCTCAAGAAAGCCACGGTACAGTATGTCTTTTGTAGTAAATAGTACTGTAGATCAAAGTTTTTCATGGTCCTTTATTTAGTCAAATCTTTTTTGCAATACCAAGAAGAAGTTGTGCTTAATTAACAGTCTAACGTTAACATCAGTTTTGTTTTTGAAGAGACTGTGGGGGTCAGATATGGCAGTTTACAGGGTTGGTTCATCCAAATTATACAAAACACATTTTCTCACTTTAATATAGTGGTACCCAATCATACAGACCCTTTGGGTTGTTTCTGCTCAGCTACTGAGAAATGCATCTTTGAGGTTTCTGCTTCTACCCCAGTGGAGGTGAATGAGCTTTGTGTGTGGTATTACAGTATGCTGATCCAAATACATGCCCTAGTCACTAAGAGACCTTTCTTCTCTCTAGAGCTTTCTTAGGTACTATCTCTTAGGTAGAAAGTAGTGAAAACTTTTTCACAGTAGCATTTGGGGATCACTGTGAGTGAAAAGACTGAGGTGAAGATGCCAGATAATCAAAGGAGACAACAGAAAGTCACTGTGCTCGGGCAAGAAATAGTCCCCTTGGAAAAACCACAACCTGTCGTGTTTACACTTAAATTTACCAAGCAAACAACAGCTGATGTGTTAATAAGCTTCAGAGCTGCTGGTAGGCAGACTTTGTTACGTTTGGACAGAGCCTGGCTGACTGTTTCCACTGTTCCCATCCTATCCATCAGGTTATTGGCATGACGACAACAGGGGCAGCCAAATTTCGTACAGTGCTACAGGAAGTGCGTCCACGTGTGGTGATTGTAGAAGAGGCTGCAGAGGTTCTCGAGGCCCACACCATCACCACGCTGAGCCAGGCATGCCAACACCTCATCCTTATTGGAGACCACCAGCAGGTAAGAGCGCATACAGACAAACAGGGCAGTGTTTCCTAAATCCTTGGTGGATCTGCGTCTCATTAAAACCCGTATCCCTATTTGTGCATTGTTATATTTTAATGAGCCAACACCCACCAACTGAAATGACCCCATTTACATGTCTAGATAAAAATATAAAGGACAATCTGTCATGAGGGATTTTGCCTTAAGGGAAATGGATGCTCAGCAAAAAAAGCAAGCCATTACAAGAGATAGAGGAGAAAAGAGTGATATGCTGGACATCAGTAGACTATTACAACAACTTGTCAGGGCCTGCCAGAGACATATGGCCAGGCAGCCTGTCTAGAAATCTGCACTATGTGTTCACAACTATACACACTTCTATCTCACAACTCAGTATTCTGTCCTGGTCTCTTCTTTGTGTGTAGGTTCTGTCTGTTCTTTTCCTAAAGGTCACTCATTGTGCTAAGTTTATGCATGAACATATGCATGTATTTAATTTCACAAACAAACCTGATTTCCTTACAACTCTACTGAAAGTATAGCAAGTATAAGAAAGGAATTTAAAATAAAGCTTGACAAGAAGATTACTTTTATTGTAACCCAGGCTTGGAAATCAATGACCATTTTTTATATATCAGGAATATCAGTTTAATATAAAAGCAATTTACCACTGTGCCTGAAGCTCCCTTCCATTTTTTTAATAGAAGTGGGTGAACAATTTAACATACCATACACATGTTGACTACAAGTGCATATTAAATTAATTAAATTTAAAGTATCTCTGATTCGGTTATTTACATTACTGGACAGTTACAGTGGTTTTAAAAAAAAATGATATGGTATTCTGATTGCATACATATGAGTTAGTCTGTTTGTTTTATGGGTTTAAAGTCATTAGATAGTAGTCTGTTGAATCCATGATGAAGTGTTCCAAGCTTTGTTTTTGCGAAACCCAATGTTGAATCTGGACATACAATGGAGGTGGATGGATCACACTTACTGAGTAAAATAAGCTTTGGCATTGTTGTGCTGTTCATTAATCACAGGTTTGGTGTTGAATCGAATACGACACAATGCCTCACATTTATACTAGAATTTGTCTTGCCTCCCCCGCACGACTCCCACATACATGTAAAATCACACTCAGCCCTCCAGCTAAATTAGGTTTGCACACAGACACACATGCAAACATACATGCAAACTGTGAAAAACGTAACAGGACAGCAATAGGAAGTTATGGTGTATTTGCATACATTCTGTATCGCTATCTAGTCACACTTTCAGCTATTTCTCAATACTGCTGCCATAGTTTTAACAAGAACCAGGAGAACAAAATACATTTTAAAGTGCTGCTGCTAGTTTATAAATCACTCAGTGATACTGGGCCAAAATACTGTACATTTCTGATCTCCTTGAAGATTACAAACCCTGCAGGGCTCTTAGAGCTTTATGAAGTAGCCCGTTTGTAGAACCCTGGTTCAGAACCTAACAGAGTGAAGCTGCTTTTAGCTAGTATGCCGCACAAATGGAACTGATTTCTGGATGATCTTAAATGTGCCACAACTCCAGACACTTTCGAATCTGAACTGAAAACTCTTGGTTCTCTTCTGTTCTTCTGCTTTCTGTGTCGCATTTGGGGAATTTATACTTTATTACTCCACTGTAGTTGTCCTCCTTCTTTTCTTTTTTTCTCTGTTTCTTTTATCACATTTTACCTTTATTTTGTCCTAATTGATTTTATTCTGTCTTTTAATGCTTATTGTTTTTAATATTAATATGGTCCTTTGCCCATGGAAAGCACTTGGAATTGCCTTTGTTTTTGAAATTTGCCATTTAAATAAGGTTGCACCCATAGCAAAGTGTTTAGGGCATATGATTAACATGTGATTTCTCCTTTAGCTGCGCCCCAGTGCCACAGTATATGACCTTGCTAAGAACTTCAACCTGGAGATGTCCATGTTTGAGAGGCTGGTGAAGATGGGACATCCTTTTGTCAGGCTTAACTACCAGGTTTGTGTTTCTGTATCTGTTGATTTGTTGCAGGATCTATCAGTCAATAAAATGTAGACGTCTTTAGATGATGTGATTATAGATAAGGTAAAAGCATGACACTTACCTGCTAAGTTTGTATGTTTGTAGGTCCATGTATGCCTCTGTTATATTTATATGATTTTCTGTGTTTATCTGTTTTTGTGTTGATATTTGTTTTCCAGCATCGTATGAGACCAGAAATTGCCCGTCTTCTGACCCCACACATCTACTCAGAACTAGAAAACCATCCCTCTGTGCTGGACTATGACAATATCAAGGTATATAATAAATGTTCTCCAGCTGTCTCCTACTTGTTTTTCTTACTAGTGAATATCTGTTTACTTTTCTGCATTGATAAAAACACGTCTTTGCATAATCTCTATACTAGACTTTTAAATATATTTTGATTCAAAGTCAGACAACGTAAAATAAGAATGCTAAAAACAAAATAACCAACTTGTTCTTTGTGGAGCACAGCTACCAAGAACAAGAGATCAAAGATGGGAAAAGCCATCGGAACCAACATGAGGCGATGTTTGTAGTTGAGCTTTGCCGCTATCTTCTCTTACAGGATTACAAACCAGAGCAAATTACCATCCTCACAACCTATACCGGCCAGCTCCACTGTCTGCGCAATCTCATGCCTGCAAGTCACTTCTCAGGGGTCAAAGTACATGTAGTGGACAAGTATCAGGGAGAAGAGAACGATATTGTCTTGTTGTCCCTGGTCCGCAGCAACAAGCAGGATAAAGTTGGCTTTTTGAACATACCAAATCGAGTCTGTGTAGCCTTGTCTCGTGCCAAGAAAGGGCTCTACTGTATTGGCAACAGTACAATGTTGGGCCAAGTCAAACTGTGGAGCAACATTTTCCACACTTTGAGGGAGGCGGCGCAGATTGGGAAGGCTCTAACTTTGTGTTGTCAGAATCATCCAAAACAAGAGATAAAAGCATCTTGTGCTGAAGACTTCAAACAAGCTCCTGAGGGGGGCTGCAATCAGTCTTGCCAGTTCCGTTTGGATTGTGGTCATGTTTGTGCTAGAGCCTGCCACCCCTACGACCCTGAACACAAGAAGTACAAGTGTACCAAGAAGTGTGAGAAGATTTTATGTGATCTGGGACACAGGTGCACATTTGTGTGTCATAAAAAATGCCCAGAGAAATGTTCAGTGAAGATTGAGAAGATCATACCCCAGTGTGAACACATACAGATGGTTCCTTGCCACCAGGACCCAAGCACATTTGTATGCAAGGAGCCTTGCCAGAAAATGCTAAGGTGTGGACATCTATGTGATTCACTCTGTGGCGAACCGTGCACCACTCAATGCAAAGTGAAGGTCACCTTAAACCTAAAGTGTGGCCACAGCCAGGCTGGTGCCTGCTTTTATAAAACACAGACAGTGGGGCCTGAATGCAAGACCCCATGTGAGCACCAGCTAAAATGTGGCCATGCCTGTCGTGGCAGCTGTGGCAAATGTTATCAGGGACGCTTTCATTTCCCATGTTTACACCAGTGTGAGCGTCTCCTTATTTGCTCTCACAAGTGCATGGAACCTTGCACTCGTGATTGCCCCCCCTGTAATAGACCATGTGAGAATTGCTGTGTCCACAGTAATTGTATGAAACCATGTGGACAGCCCTGTGCTCCATGCATTGAGCCTTGCGCATGGCAGTGCCCTCATCAAAGATGCACTAAGCTTTGCCATGAGCCATGTGATCGTCCACCATGCACCCAACCCTGTGCCAAGACCCTGGATTGTGGTCACCCATGTATAGGTCTGTGTGGAGACAAATGTCCAAGCAAATGTCGCGTCTGTAATCACAAAGAAGTCACAGAAATTTTGTTCGGCACTGAGGATGAGCCTGACGCTTATTTCATTGAGCTTGAGGACTGTGGACATATCATTGAATACACAGCCATGGATCAATATATGGGGATGGATGACAGTCAGCAGGTAAATGAAGAAGTAGCCATAAAACTAAAGGAATGTCCCAGGTGTCGCACTCCTCTCCGCAAGAATCTTCGCTATGGAGCTCACATTAATCGCAGTCTGGCCGAGATAGAGATGGTAAAGGAGAAGATAAATGGGCATCAGGTGGATATTGAAGAGCACAAGAAAGCTCTTAAAAAGCGGATGGAGGAAAACCCCTTCTGTGACATGCCTCTGCAAAAAACATATATGCAGATCGAACACAGACTGGAAAAGCGCTTTCTCACAGCAAATGACCTGTGGATTCTGGAAAACAAAATGGATTTCCTAATAAGAATTGCAAAGTTACTGGAGATTGAGGAAGAACAGAAGTTGTTCACTAGGCTTAGGAAGAATGTTACAGAGTTTGTGGACTGGCTCAGTGACCACCGCCTAAAATTCACAGACCAGCAAGTCTATGATTTGCAGAGAGAGCTACAGAGACTTACCCTGCTGGCTAATCTCAATGCCCGTTGCCATATGGCAAACAAGAGAGGACAAGGTGACAAAATTCAATCTGAGGTACAAAAACTAAGAGATGTTCTGGAAACATTTGGCCAATTCACTGAGCAAGATGAACAGACAGTGAAAGAAGGCATGAAAGAACTAGACGATAAATTTCCAGGACTAAAAGGGTTGGGGATCAATGAGGAGGAGAGACAGATGATTGTCTCGGCTATGAAAATGCCTCCTGGACACTGGCATAAATGTCCTAATGGCCATGTTTATCTTATAACAGAGTGTGGTGGAGCCATGGAGAGTCGGCGCTGCCCTGATTGTGATGCTACTATTGGTGGAGGCAATCACACATTGGCAAGTGGCAACCAGGTTGCCTCAGAGATGGATGGGGCACAGCACCCTGCTTGGTCTGAAGCCTACAACTTAGCAAACTTTAATCGCCTTGACTTCTGAAAGCCAGTTTATAGGCGTTTATCATTGCTGTTGCTTTTATGGCCCCAACTGTTGACTGCAAAACCACATTATGAGCGGCATTTGGCAATAATTTTATAATTTTTAGAATTGCACTTCTATAGAAATGTTAACTACCTAATGCACAAAAAAGAGTTCCTTCTCACTACTCCCTCTCCATCCTATGGAAGCCCGTTTCCACCAGTACAAAAAAATTTTTTCTGATCTACAAAGTCATAATTATGAGATAAAAAGTTGAAATTTCAACTTAGTAAGTCAAAATTATGAGATAAAAAGTCGAAATTTTGACTTACCTAAGTCATAATTATGAGATAAAAAGTCAAAATTTCGACTTACCTAAGTCATAATTGAGATTTTTAACATTTAACTTCAAGCATTTCTCAAGGCAACATTTCAGTGAATTTTCCAAGGAGATGGATTGTGACTACATTGATGATTACTTTAAGCGTGGCTTTACCACAGAGGAAATACTTCATTTACTCTCTGATTCTCACGGGATTGTACTAAGCAAGCGCACCCTTGAGAGGATTTTAAGCAAGAAGCAGCTCTGGCGTCGAAAGAACAAAACCAGTGTGGCTGATGTGGCAGCTTTCATTGAACAGCAACTGGAAACATCTGGTCAGTCTCATGGTTATAGATGGATGCACCAAAAATGTTGGCTGCATGGAATTGTAACTGACAGAGAAACTGTTCGAATTCTGCTCTGTTTATTGGATGGTGAAGGTGTTGATCTGAGGTCGAGAAATAGACTCAAAGGCGTGTTTATCACAGCTGTGGTCCAAACTATGTCTGGCACATTGATGGCTATGATAAGCTTAAGCCATTTGGAATTGCAATAAGTGGATGCATTGATGGGTTTTCAAGAAAGATGATCTGGCTTGAAGCTTACAAAACAAACAATGACCCAAAGATCATTGCAGGCTACTACATGGATGCTGTAATCAGCGCAGGTGGATGTCCTGCCAGAGTCAGACTTGACTTAGGAACAGAAAATGGATATGTTGCTGAGATGCAGAGGTTTTTGCATTTTTCTGAGACTCAAGCTGAAAGAGACAGTGTAACCTTTGGTCCAAGCACTGGAAATCAGCGGATTGAACGATGGTGGCTGATCTTGCGCAGTCAATGTGTTCAGTTTTGGATTGACCTCTTTGACAAACTAAGAGCAGATGGCTACTTCTCAGACAACTTCTTGGACAAGTCCTTGGTCCAGTTCTGCTTTCTTCAAACAATACAGGTATGTGCCCAGTAGTATAA
>NW_018127881.1:2616614-2617510 GCF_001952655.1 Monopterus albus
TGTGTACTGAATTTGCCTAAATATGATCTGCCACCCTAGGAAGAACTTAATGAGGTTGTATCAACTTGGAACAACCACAGAGTTCGTCAAGTACACAATTCACGCTCACCTCATGGACGCCCATCCATCTTGCATGCTGTCCCTCAACTGTACGGAGGCAGAGTGTTTGCATCATGTGGACCTTGAGAAGGTTCGAGTCTGCCTGGATGAGTGCATGTTTAAGGACTTCCCATGTGATGAAGACGTGTTCCATGTCTGCATGGACTTAATGTCAGAATATAATATGAAACTATCAAATGATGTGTTTGAAACAGCTGACTTGTATATCAAACTCAGATGATAAACAGTGAACTAGATCTTGGCCATTAAAAGATGTGGGTCCTTCTTACATTATATATTTAAGAAAAACACTTTGTTTACAAAGTATAAACTAATGTAATGACTGTCAAAATAGTAAGGCATATTGTAACCTTTGATTTATACAATTGCAATAATATTGTACTTATGTTAGACATGTCACACACGATATGTACAGTATATTTTCACATCTTTATAACAAGCTGTGAACACAAATAGATTACTGCCTTGTCTTTTGAGTGATGTGTGAGGAGTATGTAAAAAAATAAATAAAAATGCACACACATTTTGCATTGACTTATTTATTCAAAGGTACTGAAATGTTTACTAAAATACTCAGTGTTTTGAAGTTAATTTCAGGATAATTCTTAAAATGTTGAACTTAGTTATTTTGCTCTGAGGTAGTATTCAAAATAGTAAACTTCATCTAAAACAAGATCACTCAGAGAGCACATGTACCTCTGCCAAGGAACAACATTCACTCACACAAATGGGTCCCTTGTGAAAAATAAGATCCATAACAACACAAATGTGTTAAA
>NW_018127881.1:2619555-2664462 GCF_001952655.1 Monopterus albus
CTTAAGCAATGTCCATTACCCACACATTACTTTCTAGGACTCTGTTCATTTCATGTCGAAAATCTGGGTAGTTATCGTAACTGACTGGCAATTCCAAGTAACAGCCACACGTATGAGCAACGGGTCTTCTCTGAATCCCTGCACTTGTGTGAAGCTGACAGTGATGCTCTTTCCTGTGAATCAGTCTGATCCAGTGCAAAATCTGAGGCAACAGGACGATGCAAGTGTACTGCTCCATTGTTCAATTACAAAGGCAGGCTCTTGAATCAGTTTTTGGTGGGCAAGTTCCCTCAAGATTTGTTCAATGCTATCAGCTGTTGGAATCCTACGACAGCTGTGAATGTCCATGATTTCCAACAATTCTTCTAGGTCAAAACCTTTCAAAATCTGAACAGCAGGATTCAAAGGTCACTCGCTCTGACGCTGACACATACTTAAAAAAAATTGTCCACAAGATCACTCTAAGTCGAAAGTCGAAATTTTGACTTTTTATCTCATAATTATGACTTAGGTAAGTCAAAATTTCGACTTTTTATTTCATAATTTTGACTTACTAAGTCGAAATTTCGACTTTTTATTTCATAATTATGACTTAGGTAAATCAAAATTTTGACTTTTTATCTCATAATTATGACTTAGGTAAGTCGAAATTTTGACTTTTATTTTCATAATTTTGACTTAGTAAGTCGAAATTTCGACTTTTTATCTCATAATTATGACTTACTAAGTCGAAATTTTGACTTTTTATCTCAGTAGATCAAAAAAAATTTTTGTACTGGCGGAAACGGGCTTCCATACCATCCCCTCTCTCTTTCTCACACTGAAATGGTACCAGCAGAGTTCATCATTTGTTTCTCTAACAGAAGTTCATTGGCAGTGAAGTCAAAGAAACTATCCCAAAATAGCTCCAGTTTTTCCTCACTACTATACAGGATTCACAATTGCTGAGTTTCATTTTGGTATGTTGTAACAGCTTGCATCACCTTATTACATGATGAATGTGTCTCTTTTGCAAAGCCAGTTCCAAGGCAAACAGTGGTCTCTGCAGGGGGAAAAGAGGACAACAAAAATGTGCTGTCAAGATAAGAGTTTCAATTGAGCAAACATTAAAAGTGTTCCACTCTTTCACTGTTTATAGGATGCAAGTACCACGCTGAGAGAAAGCTAGGCAAAAGGAGGCAATGTAGAAAAATGGTAATATCCTACAGGGCGGAGTGTCTCATCTATCATGTCAGGTGGCTTTAAGATATGTTATTGTCAGAGATACAGCTAGTCTGCCCCTGCAATAAAAACTACCGTGTTACCCCCATCTGTCCACCACAGTACATTATGTGGCTTGATTACTGTCCCCAGTAGAACTAAGACTTTGTGGGTGGAAACATCAAAAACAAGGCAATGACACACCAAGCATTGATCTGTGAAGAGAAATGCAGGGAATGTATGGTGAAACAGCTTAAAAGTAAACAGTTTTAAAGGTGCCATCCACACTATTTCCATATGTTCAAACTACAACCAAGATAACAGAACAGCTAGTTTGTGTTTTTGTTCTACACAGTTCCTTGGTCTAAGCAATAATAAATAAACCTCATCTATCATTAACTTACAAAATACAACATGAACACAAATATATGACTCATACAATGAAGTGTGATGTCACCGGCATTGTCAGCCAATCAGGTACAGAAAGACAAACCAATCATTTCTGGAAAGTATGTACACATCATGTCATGGAAACAAACAAACAAATAAATAAAAGCTTAACTAAATGCTAGATGTATGTAAACCGAAATTTTGGATAGTTTTTTTCTTAGATAAAGAATCTGCAAGGCCACTGGTAGATATATAGGCTTGCAGGGAATCTACAATCTCAGTAATGATAGTTTGAACATAAATGAAGGAAATGTACATGATAAAATGCTATTCAAGCCATTTGTGTGTTATTAACATTGAATAAGCCAAAAGGTACAGGTAAATTAGATGTCTTAGAGAGTGTTTAAATGTTGAACTTTCTATCAGGTGCCATTGTTTTGTTTAGCTGGTTTTGACATTTTCACCTCTTTGCATTTAAGATGTACTGTTGTTAGAGAATAAAAGCTTAGTATTAACTTGTGAGAAAATGCAACACTGTCTATATTCACATGATGAACTATTGGTATTATGTTGGCTGTAAGAGTAATGGGTTTGTATTATGAAAAAACTTCTCACTTGCAGGCATTGCATGAGGTCCAACGTTTTAACATAAAACACAGGATACTCTACCAGACAGACTCAGTGGAGGATGCAGTATCGTAGATGGAATACACAACAACCCTACTCTTTTAGCGAAAGATCTAAAGCAAAGTTACCAGCTTTCAATATCGTGCTACCTCCAAACCTCTTCATGTGCGATGAACCATATCTCTGGGTTAAATAATAAATGAGAGGTTGTTTACATGGCTGTGCTTCAGAGTTGTTTTATTTTATTTTATTTTTTTACTGCTCCATTTAATTGCACCATATTTCTGTATGCAAGTTATCGCACATCTTAAAAATACAGGGACTTAATCATCAACTCAGAAAAAAGTATTTTTATAATGTCATGTGATTACACTTTCCTGTATCTTCACATTTTATGACTAATTTCAGAAAAAAATATTTGTCCAACTTTTGCATTTTCAAGCCTTTGCAAGTCTATTTAGTCACATTCTACTTTCATTTGTTTTGCCTTGTGCAGAACTCTATAATCCGTAAAGGCTTGGGTAGTCTGATTCTCTCTTTCCACTCATGCCAGTTAAAGTTTTTTTTTAACACAAGTTGTTATGAAAGAAAGGTCAGTCATCTCACTTTCAGTAAATGTCACCCTATACCTCTCTTTTGCCTTAACAGTGCCATTGGCCTTAATTTCCTCCTGAATTTATCAGCAACCTCAGGTGTGAGTTTCTGACTGAGTGGGTCAACGGGCCTTTCCTTCCTCTAGCCGATGGTAATAGGCTCACTTACCCTCAACTGGCCTTTCATCCCTAGCCACGATTCCCTCGGATGCTTCAGGCTCTGTTAACATGCTGTTCCCTTCCCACTGGATTTAACTGATCCCTATCTACTGGACTGGAGAGATACAGAAAGCCACACAAAGAGAGAGATGGTAAGACAAGCAGATACTAACACACACCCATTCACATAGGCAGAACAAGAGAGAGATGAAGATAATATCAGGACAGAAATAGTCAGATTGGATGGGAAGGGGATACTAGACTGATTGACTGCTCTGCTCTCAGTCCACTAGGCTGCTGATATATGAAGGAAGACAGAGATAGAGAGTGAGAAAGATAGAGATGATATAGAGGGAGAATAGAAATGAAATGATTGGAGTACTCCTCCTCTAGACTGGACATGTGATAGGGAGATAGTTATACATACAGACAATAAGAACAAACAAAAACAAGCTAAAAAAAAGTATAAAGTGTAAGAAAATGTGAATGGAGGTTAAAAACTGTGGAGAAACTGACATCCAACTAGATTCAAAGTGAGGCATATCATTCAGATCCTGTAAAAAGAACATTTTCAGAGTGGATAAAGTATTTATGTTACCACAATAAAACACATTTTTGTAGGTCTACATATTTTGGCATACATCTAATGAAACGAGGGAAATGCTGGAAGCTCTATGGTGTTTCTAACAGTCACTCAAATTTAGACACCAACACCAGTGTCACATCTGTTTAAGCAATGCCATTAATTCATCCACTACAGCATGCTTAATTTGAGAGTTTGAGAGAAAAATCTGAATCTTGCAATTAGGATTTACAAAGCAGCTGCTGGGTCTTGAGATGCACAGGCTTACTCAGTATTTTGCAGTCTCCACAGGAGAAGACTGATTATTTAATTTAATATCTAATATCTAATTATACTGGCAATGAAGACTTTGCTTCTAATCTCATAAACTTCACTCAAGAACAAAAAGACTGATATACTCAAATCAAAACCACTTATGCACCTACGTAGTCATTTAATGAAACCTAATACAGCTTTAGCTATCTGTGTATGGACGTTTGCCACCCTTCTATCAGTCCTAAATTGTACAGAAGCAATGAGTGATGAACTTTTTTGTTTTTTGAATAGATTTTGTTCAGTTCTAAACACAGCTACCTTTTAGTCTTCTGCACTATATTCAGAAAATGGCATGTACTTTATAGGACTCAAAAGTGAACTAGAAGCCAGGGAGAGGTTTAAAATGTTGTCTGATAACATGTCAGACACACAACCTGTGGTTTTAATTGATGCTTAACTGCAGCATGGATAGTACATTAATAACTTATTACCCCGATCCTCTCTTGAGGTACTAGCCAGACAACTTCTCATGGAGTGTGTGTCATCCCATCAAAATGTTGATTAAGGTGGTGGGAAACGCACAGACCCTTATCACATTTTTGTTCAGCTTCCAGCTTGATTTAAATGTAAATTCATTTTTATTTCAGTTCCTCCCATCTTGACAGTGTCTTGGTACCAGAGCAGGGAGGGAGTTGGAGGGAAGGGGGCAATTCTGCCCAGGTAAGCATATTTAGTTTGTGAGTGTTTGATTCTAAACTAATTTGAATAACTGTGTGAAAGCCAATTTGGTTTAATTGAGCTCTGCTCATCTGAACACCTGCAACTAGATTAGTGGCTGACATTAAGTTGTTTTGCTGCACTGGGCCTCCAAATGCTGCTCTTGCTCATTCATAACTCTGGATTTACCTCCAAATTTTTAATACAACACCTTATGTGCTTTGCAGAATATGCAATGAGCTTGCCTGATACTGTATTTTACAGAGCAGCAGTGAAATATGGCAAGAAAGGGGAAATAATACCCAGACTAATCCATTCTCCTCTCCTATGCCTGAGTGCTGTGACAAAGGTGGTTTATTACATTACCATCAGAGTGTGATTATCAGTATGTCTTAGGGCAGTTCACCATTGAGCAAAGCCCCAACAGGCCATGACAGGACGAAACAAACTATGTTTCTGTTCCATTGAGGGAAAACATTAAGCAAAAACGCACATCCCCCTGGTGCTACCCCAGCACGGCTGAATCTGACAGAGTAGTTAAATTGGTATTTGTGTTAGCACAGGCCAGCACACACTTTGTCCTGGCCTTTGTCAGCTTTTTGTACGCCTGTGTAGCTGTATGATTTGTGCACTGCCAAACTCATTGATCTGCTCCTGCTCAGAAGTACAGTATTACTGTTGGTGAGCTCTCGTTTTTTTCCACCTCTTTATACCAGAATGAATCAGAAATGGACTAGACATCAACAGATGATTATTTCACTCAGAATAGGATATCCAAACTTAAAGGAGGAATGATAGAGACAAGGAATAAAAGAATAAAGATATAAAAGATCAACCTTGTCATGCATTCATTTTCTACCGTTTGTTCCCTGAGCGGGGTCACGGCGGAGCCAATCCCGGCCGGCAATCGGGCGAAGGCGGGGTACACCCTGGACAGGTCGCCAATCCATCGCAGGGCTAACACATACACAAACACACACGCACGCACTCCTATGGGCAATTTAGAGACACCAATCAACCTAAGCTGCATGTCTTTGGACTGTGGGAGGAAGCCGGAGTACCCACACAGAAGGGTCCCAGGTGGGGCCCGAACCTGGAACCTTCTCGCTGTGAGGCAACGGCGCTAACCACTGTGCCACCGTGCTGCCAACCTTGTCACAACTTTATATATTTACATTGCCATGCTTTCCTAAGTCATCACATGCAAACCTTGCATACATCTTGGTTTTAGCATATGTATTTGTGCACAAGTGGTTAGTAGGCCTACAATACATTTGTGACGAACACTGCAGCATAACGTAGCCCATTATAATGTAATGTACTTTTAAAAAACACGGTGATGGAAGAAGTATTCAGATTCTTCACTTAAGTACAAGAATTTACAATGTACAAATAGGCTACAAGTATGTTGTGCATTGAAAATGTAACTTAAGTAAATAAAAGTAGGCTTCTCGATGCACAAAACGGCCTGTATATTTTATACCACCGTAGATTATACAGTGTAACTACTGTAGGTTCTTATTATTGAGTGAAACCCATAAATACATATTCGTTTTTTCACGCCCTGAACATGGAGTGTGTCGGGATATGGCCCTTTGCAGCACCTGTAGTTTAGCAATCCTCTGACGTTAGCATTAAATCGGATAGCAACTAAGAAACAAAGGGAACAGAAAAGAGTGTTTTGAATGGAAAGCCCTATCACATGGGTCCAATCAACAGTGTCAAAGTTATTGATGTGAACTAAGTAACCACCAGAGGAGGCCCGACATCTACATTAAAAAGTATTTGTTAGCAAAGCACACAGCTAATGCAGGTAGCCCCGTTAGCCCAACACTTGACAGTGTGCCAGGTAAACTCACAAGTGACGAACTTTCAACAGCCAAATGGATACAGGCCGATGAGCTCACAGGGGGCTGCTGGACGTCACACAGTAATCACAGCGCCTTCCATGCATGATGAAGACAGAGGAGAGGCGTTTTCTGAAACGAGCTGGGCCCAAGCACTTTATGTAAGTAGCAAAACGGGAACATTGAACATAAAGGCAAAACGCTCATCACTGTTCCTGCTTGCAACACGACAGCAGCTGCCAGACACCTGTTGTTTGAGCATTTCCCTTGCACTTTTCACTGGTTTTTGGCAATGACTGTCATTGTGTTGTTGAGTTCCAATAATGAATGCATATAGCCTACCATTTTTGCATAAAACAAGCATCTCTTCCCCACTGCTATGTTGATGTCCATTTATGATACATGCTGTGCAGGTAACAATGTGCAATTAGTTGCCAATTAATTACACATTGTTACCTGGACTACAATATGTGCCATAAAAGGCCATTTTTAAGTTTTAATGTCCTCATATATGTACGCATTTGGTTGAATAATTGTGACAAATACTAGGTTTTGGATAACACAGAATCAAGGGTTACTTTTCCCTTATTAAACAAGATATTTGGGCAAAACAGTAATATAAAAGTTAATGCTGTGTTTGTTAATAATCCAAAGTGGCAGAAGCCTCATTCCCTCCCTCTGTGCATTCAAAGTACTGGAGTAGGAAAAAATGAATGCCAGCAGTTAAATGTCTCTTTTGCTTATGAGCACCAGAAACATTTATGTGTACAGTTTAAACCAACTAATGTTAATGCACTGGGATGTGGATGGTATGCATGCCATGCTGACAATCCGCAACTAATTTGAGGAGTTTTAAAAGCATATAATCTTGAAAAGCAATATTAATTTACTGTGAAGTACATGGGATGTTCATCAAACATAATGTGAAGCACTGGGATTTGGGCAAACAAATACTCGACCTTCCCATGGTGAGCTTTGCAATTTCTAGTTATTTTTTTTTTCTTCAGTTTGAGCTCTGTGACTTAGGAACATCTTTATGCAAAGGCCTAAAGAAGCAGACCAGTGTATGTTATAAAACTCATTTTCTTTGACCTTTATGCTATTTCAGAACTTTGTATCACAGTCATTTGACCCTTGTCCTTATTCTTAGAACTTATTTCTTTTACTCGCTCTTTCTCTTTTATTTCATCTGCATGCATTTGAAAAATGTTTGGACATGAATGCAGTTTAGAATGTTTGACAAATCTACACAATGTTTTTCAATTTGAGACTAATACAGGACATTGTATGAGTAACATGCCAACACCTGAGCTCAGCTTTAGAAGATGGAAGGGATGCAGGGTGAAATAAAATGAATTCTGCAAGCCTATAAAAGGGAAGTTGAAGAGTTGTAAAATGATAAATGGTTGTTTCAATTTGAATACATTTACACAGAAGCCAAGCCTTCAAGCCTAAACTCATACCTTAAAGTGGAAAATGGTGTGGCGAATATTTAGAGAGGTCTACAGCATTAAATTATTAAAGTCCATAGTGTGCGACCTCAACCATAGATGTACAGTATATTTGAGGATCTTGCTATGGTTTTCTATCTGTGTGCATTCTGGATGAACCAAGCAGAAAAGTTCTGTGCTTTAAGCACCGTGTGAGAATTGAGAATTAATTTGGACAGCTGTAAAGACACAGATAGTCACATTGTGCCACGACAGCAAAACAGGATTCAGGAGAGAAGCCAGTGAAAGTCCACTGTCAGACCTTTTAGTGACAGAACTGCAGCCACACTGACAGAGACCAGGCACAACACTGCCACATCATCTGATAATGCTTAGGTGACATTCAGCACCCATTGCACAGACATATAAAGAGATAATGTATAAATGAATTCATTAATCAGTTTAGGTTTTCTCATTTCTCACTGTATGTGTTCACAATGCCGCAGGAAAACTGAAGCAATCATCCTTCCATTCTTAACTGATGATATAGCTATGATATATATTTTTCACTTCCCAAAAATAGATATCTAAACACTAATGTCCTATCCAGTGGGGAGATGAGACCAAGTGGAAAACACTGTAATAGCAAGGTATCATATTTATTGTCCAGAGGGTACTTAATATGATGAACTATGTTATAGAAAATGTCTCCAGCCAAAGAAACATCAGCATCTTCCATGGTGTGTAGCATTTGAACACTGATGCACTGACCATTTTCCCCCTTTTTAACAAACCCACATAGTACCAGTTCAGGCTGCATGACTAATTGTATCGTGAATATGCGATCTCGGTCTCACATTACAATAATCCTGCTGTGTTCGCATTAGCACGGAGATGCCTTGCATCAAATCAAGTCCTCCCTTTTCCTCGCTAAGCTCAGTTAACCAATAGCAGAAATGCGTTACATCACGTGATGAGCTGTAGATAGGAAGAGAAGACTGATTAAAAAACGAATCCAACATGTTTGACATTGTGAAAGATATTCTCTGCCGCCCTGCAACTATTTCTCAAAATGTTGTGCTGCCTGCACTGTACACCTAGTGCCAAATAGCAATTGAGTCGGAAATAAATCACTTTGTGGTTATGAGTTGTAGGTATTGGTTAACGCAGCTTAGAGATGAAAAGGGAGCGCTTGGTTTGATGCAAGGCATCTCTGTGCTAATGCAAACATGGCAGAATTGTCATGTCAGACTGAGATCTCACAGGGCTCTAAATCATGCTCACAATACAATTAATCATGTAGCCCTGTTACCAGTTATGTACCATTAGAAATCTGTCCCTTTTGTAAGAATCAGTATATGAGAAGACCACTGACTGCACATACTAGATGGACAAACGTTCTGTGACATCACCCACTGTTGTTTGAAGAGTGGTTTTGAAACTCAAGTCTGGCTGCTGCCATCTTGGTAGTGCCTCACCCCGTCTACTATGTCTGATCCAAAAATGGGCAGGGAGGTGGAGTGTGAATGGAGCTTGCAAGACAGCTAGCAGTTAGACACCTGTAGTGGGGCCCTTAATTATGCATAACTTTTAGTTTCAGTATGGTTTAAATGATGAGTTGTACAAAAATTCACTCCCCTTACATTTATTGTAGAAAGTAGCTATAGAGACCAAAACCTTTTTTTGTACCGGGCTGTAAACATGTTTATTTCTGCTGTAAAGTTGGACATTTTAACATGGTCACTATGGGCACTGACTCCCTTTTGGAGCCAGCCTCAAATGGCATCTGGAACAACTGCAGGTTTTAACAGTTCTGCACTGGCTTCATTTCTCAACCCTGGAGGTTGCCATTTGGTGAGGACCTATAGTGCATTTAAGTTTCTGTTTCATTTCGAAATCGGAAGATGGCAAGCTACCTAGATAGCTGGAGGCTTGTTAGTTCATTTAGCTAATGTTTCCTGTGAATCTCACTAGATGTGGTCATGTTAATTCAACACTTGTTGTATCATCATCAGCAGCTCCTGCATATTCATTACTGTTTATTCCACACTATACTAAGGAAATGGTCTAAGTAGCATTAAATGTGTACCTCTCATGGGTCCAGTTGTGGGGACGGCCAATGCTCATTGCACCAAGTTCATAGCAGTGGGTAGTCTTGTAAACACAGCAGGCCATTACATTACACTGTGATTTAAATTATGACAGAAGAACTAATATATAAAGTCACAGGGCAGGGGGTGCTGCTTGTAAAAGGGTCTAGATATTCAGGAAATGGTTCTGGCAGATGCTTGGAGGGCTTGGGGTTGATGTAAGCATGCAAACAGTGACCTGAACAGGCTTGGTGAAATTCAAAGATGTCACCCAAACAGTAGCAAAATGTGACAGCTGGTGAGAATTTCTGAGCTGCTTTTAAGAAATTATTTTGACCAGCATATTTCTTCGACACGCATTTGCTGTCTCATGTGTATGATACTGAATTAAACTACCTTGGATATTAACACAGGACAGATAAACTTTCAATACTGAGGCAAACACTGTGGGGGACTGTGTACAACAGAGAATTCAAGGCTGTGGCCATCCACTGATAAACAAAATCTGTTTCCCAGTGTCTTCTTGATCATACACATCCTTGGAAGGAACATCATACTGGGCTGTAGTAGTGATTGGTACATTTTGCTTTTTGTACATTTCTTTTTTTCACTTTGCTGTTTGTTCGCCTGAGGCTTTATAAAAACATTAATCTGGTTCTTGACTGAACTAATCAAAGAAAGAGTTTTTGGGAAGAGTTGGGGGCAGTGGCATCATCAGAGTTGTAGAAATGACTGAAAATAACTGAAGTGACTTTGTTTTGACCTGGTTATACTTGAGGTTAATTGTGATGTGCTTGGGGATAGGTTGGTTTGACTCCAGAAGGAGTGAAGTGCTTTCTGTACTACTTAGAAAGCACTGCAATTTTCTTTAATCTTAATTTTTCACTCGAGAGAGCAATGCTTTTGTATCCTTTAGTGGATCACACAGCTGCTTTTGAATCCACACAAATTTCAAAATAAAATTCTTCACAGTTTTCTGTTAAGTAATTATCAAAATGAAGTGTGTGCAGAACTTTCTCATGTGAAAAGCTGTCTGTTAATCCGTACAACCAACATAGCAGCTAGGAGTATTAGTCATGCCATTAAAGTGTTACCACACTCCTCCATGTAAAGATTATTTTATTTGTAAATTTGAAATGTGATCAACAAATTTCCCCCTGTAGGAAAATGGATGTTCAGAGAATGGCTGGGAATATCTGAGCCACTTGTTTCTGACATGCAGTCTCATCATCCTGACAAGCATAAGCAACACTTAACATGTATTGTAGGTTATGAACAATGATGTCTCTCTAATTGGCTCGTTGCTGTCTGTCCTGATTTACAACTGTGTGGAGGTGTCTTCTCACGCCATGAACATTATGATGAACTGGATGTTAGGTGGCAGAGTAGCCCGTATGGGAGTGTTGTGCTTTTGGATTTAATCTTGGTCTTTGTCCTGTTAGTTTTAGTCATATTAAATCAATGTCATTCTTTTTAGTTTTTAGTCAGCCTTTAGTTGAGTAAAACTCTGGGCATTTTACTCTTGTAAACATTTTAATTTAAATTGAGTTGACAAAAACATTTGACATTTTAGAAGATTAACTGGCAAAAGAAAAAGCTGTCAACATTGACATTGTATGTTTGTTTTTTTTTAATCAAACCTCCAACTGCAGCAGGTAATAGACTGTCTGTTACATCACTTCTACTGACCATGCAGTCAATTTTAAAGTGTGTGTAGTTTTTATTTTGTGTTTTATATCATTGGATACATACATTTCAAGTGTAGCCAGGGGGCCCTGGTTAAGCTATGACAGGGAGGGACCTGGACGCTGCTCCCGTCTATCCATCTGCTCTCTAGCTAACAAAATGGATGAACTCCTTCTTTTCAACTGGACTAACTCTGACTTCTCATGCTCTGCTGCTCTATGCATTACAGTGACAAATACTGGGGTACCAGGTATACAGAGCAGATCCAGTAATGGAGTTACTTGGGAAAACAAGAGGAGGCAGGAAGCTCAGGGGTGACTGTGTCTCAGGAGGTAGAGCGGTCGTCTCCCAGCTGTAAGTCTGGCAGTTTGATTCCCATTCTCCCCAGTCCACATGTTGAAGTGTCCTTGGGCAAGACACTGACCCCCAAATTGCTCCCGATGGCCAGAGCAGCACCTTGTAGGGACAGTGCAGCCATCGGTGTGTGTGTGTGAGTTGGTGCCGCAGTTGGCTGCCTTAGTTCTGTACTGGAGACAAATACCTTGTGTGTGTAACATACTTGGCCAATAAAAGTGATTATCATTATCATTAATTCCCTCACTGTGTAGAATTTGTAAGAGATTTGGATGTAGTTTTCCCTTCTCCAAAGTGTTTCTGTAGACTGCTCTGTGTGCTTATTGTACACAGTGCTTTCAATGGACTAATGAACATGAGCATAAGCCTCATGCAAGGTGCACACAAGGCAGTCTACAGGATTTTACAGGCTGTACACACTACGCTTTTGATCTGTGCCTCTGTGCCGCTGTGTGCATGAAGTGAACCATCGTGCATGTAAATAATACCGGCACAGTATTTGATATCTCAGACTGATCGACCGGTCGTGGCTGATCAAACTAAAAACCGGCCGATGTCCAGCCAATTGATTGGTACATCTCAAGATAAAAGCCAATTAAAATGAAGATAAGTCAGACAATGACTATGATTAAAAACGCAGCGTTCTTGGTCTGATGTTAATTTAAGCAATACATCCAGACATGAAAGAGGATAGAACAACAAAGTCTGGAGGGTTGGAATAATATTAACAAATCCAATTCATTCTGAATTTTGCAGCATCACAATCTGCCTTAATCACCAAATATGTTGAGCAAACAAGGAATTTGTCTCCGGCACAGAGGCTCTCAGTGTGTTTTAGACAACAGACAATAGAATAGAATGAGTCTATAAGTGACATGATGTTAACTTTAATGACACAAACCCCATTATCTAGAGGAAAAAAAAGAAAACCGTACACAGCCTACCCACATAATGTTCAGTTTGGTCAGACTGTATGAGAAAGCTGTTGATTTTGTTTTGCAATTTTTGTCCTGTGCTCCTATGATAACTGTACTGTATATTGTATGTTACCATTTAAATAGATGTATTAAGAAAATGTATGGAACCTCTTTGCATACAACACAAGTTTACTAGACAGTTGATTTCTGCCCAACAAACCTTAATCAAGCTCACAATTAGGCTGTCCTCATAATATGCTATGCATTTTAATGAGCCACTACATCTTACAAATAGACTGCATTTAGTTGGTATGGATTAATTCATAATTATTGTAGCAATTAAGTTGTTTGCTTAACAGTAGCATGGATAGCATGTTACATATTAGCATGTATAACACTTGTCAGTGAGGCTACAGTAAATTCCCATCTAAGCAATGTGGCAGTGTCCTGTTGTAAGATGGTAACACTGGCTTAATATGGCTAATACGGTTATAAAAATTTAGGATATTAACAACTTAACATTAGGCTACCTCTGCGCCAAGCCTTATGAGATGTCTCTTCAGGGTTGTGTTCTTCCAAGGGATTTTGTAGCCAGTGGGCTTCTCTCCTGACAATACTACACCCTCACTGTTTCTGTGGCATTATATTTGAAGTACAGTAAGTCTAAATGTCAGCTTTCCCCAACCAAACCTTGATGTTGCTGTCATGTTTCTTTCCTGTCACTGTATCGTGTCCTAGCTCCTATGGTCATGGTGTTAAAGAACATACTGTAGCTAGATCCAGACTGGAACTGTTGGCGGTGCATTCATGGGAGCATTGTTGGTGTGCGGTCACAGAGAAGAGGAATTCAGGTGTGCAGGAAGAGAAATGTGCAGCATAGCCATCAACAAAAGGAGGAGAGAAAAAGAACATTTGGATTTTGTCATTTTTTTGTTTTTTTTTTTAAAAAAAGGCTTTGCTTCTTTTTTGTCTGAAAATGCAAAGATTTTGTAATCGACAGTATCCGTCTGACAATCTTTCTCATACTGCATCCTAGGACTTTTTTAGTTGAAGAAACAAAGCTTTAGTGAGTTACATCTACCATGACATAAAGTAATAACACTGAAACAATTCTGCTGACTCAGCACACAACCACTGAGGCACTGAGTAAAAGAAAAAAAAGTTGAACAGTATAACGGATATAAAAAAAACATCCAGTGCCCAGTCTGAGAGAGGAAATTTTCCATTTTATTTTTCATTTTCATTATCTGTCTGGTGAAAGTATAAATGCCAGGAGGATTAGAGAAATTACATGGGCTCTCGCCTTTCCTGCCCTGGTGCTTATCCTCCTCTCTGCTCCTCTCTCTCTTTCTCCCATCTCATTTTTTCATCCGTTGCTCCGTCACCTTTTCCCTCCTGCTCTCTCTGTTTACCCATCATCTTCCCCACTACAGTCTTTTTCTCTCTTATTTTACCTGGCAGTCTCTCTATGTGGTAGCTGTTCTTTTGCCTTCTTCACCTCGCTCCCTTGTGGCACACCCCATTTGTTTCTCCCATTCCTATCTTTGTTTTTAGCCACGTCGCTTCTGCTCCACTCTTTTTGTGAGTGAGTCGCTGTCACCATTCCGCTGGCACTCCCCATGTGGCTCACCTTGGATCAGCATGACTGGGCTTGGCCCCCATGGGTCCTGCTGGCCAACCAGTTCTCAGCAAAGAGAAGTGTCTTACAAAGGGCCTTCCTAATCCTTAAGATCTATTACAGATAGCAGGGCTGACACAGGCGACAGAGATTAGAGAGAGCAGATACTGACTGTATTGATTGGCCTTCTCATCCCGAGGCCAGCCCAGCAGCTTGCTTGTGTAATAGCATGCTGTAATGAAATTCAGCCAGTATGTCAGAGCCAGCAGCTCTAAATGCATAAAGAGTCGACTGAAGTGAAGTAAACAGGTGATGGAGCCCCGCAGCGAGGGCAGTGGATAGAGTGCCTGCTGGTGTACCACTGCAAATGGAGGTTAGCATGCCTGCTCCACTTTCTTAAATATGTGCTGGCCCATGGTGGCCCAGATTTGCCGAGAGAGAAAACCACTTTGTGTTTGGACCAAAAGGTGTGTGTGTTTTTCTTTTCTTTTTTTAATGTAATGTCATGAACTGGTGTTTTTGTGAGCTGTTTGTTACCAATGTTTCTCTGGCAGTCACATTTAGGCATGGTTTGGAAGCCAAAAAACAAAAACCAGCTGGCCCACTCACTTTGCAGTCCATTAGCAGAGGTCGCATGGCCAAATTCTTTTTGCACTTAGTTCAGAAACATATGAGCCAAACATTTTTTATTTTTTTAAATTCCTTTTCAGAGTTTGATAAATGCTGTGTGTCCATGGCTCATTTAGGCTGGTACTGTACTTTACAATAAGGACCAGTGTAAAACCAGTTAAACTGATTTCTAATAAAGACTGATGATGGTACAGATGCCTCAGACATATTGCTACAATGGAAAAGATGACTTAAGAAAAAATGTAAAAAAAACTTTACTGAACACAATTATTTTGCCGGTACACAATGCTATAAGTGTTAAAATGCACGCTCAGATACAAACTGGATCTGTCCAGTGTTACAGTAGGCTATTAACACCAGGAAGATATGAGCATATTCCACCACTCTAACCATAGAATATAACCTAAATTACACATAATTTCATTTCCAATGAGAGCAAAAGAAGAGTTTACAGAGCAGATAATGAATGTAGCATCTAAAAAAAACATGCAGTTTAATTTCAGTTGAACTTTACCCACCAAGAGTCTCATCAAAATAGTATTTTAGTGCTATTTACACACATGCAAATTCAGGCTGAGCCAGAATTTTACTGAGTGAATGGGCCACTATGTTTAGATTCCTCATTCATTTTATTCATTCATGAAAATATTAAAATGATTTGAAATGCATTACTAATACTCTCCATTTTGAAGGACTTTCCTGGCACCGTCAACCAGAGCAGGCTCAACAAGCTGCATGTTTCAAAAGTACAAGAAATCCTCTCCAGCATAATGAACGTACACAGATGGACAGAAGACAATAACAAATTTGAAACTTAAAACATGTGCTCAAATTTTTTTGTATAACTTACTAGACATGATATGCAATATTTTACCTTTCAAGCAGAAAAGACAGATTGCTCCTCTTTTGGCTGGTCCCATTAGGAGTTGCCACAGTGAATCACCTATTTCCACATTTATGAGTTGTGTGGTTTGAAATTTGGCATGTTCATACTCCTGACGCAACTCTATTTATCCAGGCTTGGGACCTGCACAGAAATTACTAGTGTGAAACCCCTGTGGCTAGAGGTTCCCCACCTGGGAATCGAACCCCGGCCGTAGTGGTGATAGTGCTGAATGCTAGCCACCAGGCCAGCAAACAGATTCTTAACAGAACAAATAAATTCAGTATTCAAATAGCTCACAATGTCCCACCTGCCATCTGCCTGCCACTTTTTGATGAGCAGAGATTATATGTAGAAAATGTGCCATATATTTTTGGTAAAACATTTTCAAACATCTATCTTTTTAATGCATATTACCTCTGGCCCTGGTTAGATGGTTGTAGCCTCTTTTTCACCTGCACTTCCTCCTCTTTAGGCCTCCATGCTTGGAAGGAGCAACAGCCCCCCTGCCCCATAGGTTTAGCTTGATGCAATGGATTGCCAACAGCATGTTATAGCTACAAGGCCTCTGCTAATCACACTATTGATCTGTATTTCCACCCATTTGAAACTCTTTACCTCGGTGGGCGGTATCAATGAATAAAGTCCAAGTCTCTGTTTCTTTCCTTGTTTGTTGAAGCAGCTGGCGTCTCTGGGGAAGTGAATGAGACCTGTGCACCTACTCCACATTACAGCCATGCCCTGTCTTTAGCATTCAGCCGCCACAGCCTCCACAGGAAAGTCTGCCACGTTGAGAGCAAACACAAATGGTGAATGGCTGATCGACCTCCTTCTCTTTGAGGAACAGTTGTGTTGCGCTGTGTGAAGTTGTTTTTGTTTTTGCAAGTAAAGATTGTCACATCAGTGCAAGAGAGGAGAAGCCTTAGAATGTGAACTCTCATGGAATATCAATAGGCAGAGTAATGGCCTGGTTTTCGAGAAGGTTTTGGTCTGCTGCATGTCATTTTAAGAGCTGGGCCCATGAACAAAAGCACCAACGCACACATTATTGTCCCAGCAGCTATCCTGTGATTACACATCTCCAAGTACTGTAGTTAGTGTGTCTGTTGTCACTGAATTAGATTAACTGTGACAGACTTGTACAGTAATTAAGCTGTACTATGACAGGAGTAAAACTCTGCAATGCATGCCCTCCTAAGAAAAATCAAGCTGAAATTTATGACATCAGTCTGTATGTGCACCCTGCAATAATGCAGAGTGATGTGAAGCAGCTAATGGTGGGTTTAATTTTTCTTAGCACTTTTACATCATATGTGACCCTTTTACTGTGGATCTGTCAGGAGATGAGCTCAAAGTCCAAGGTTCATAATATAATGTGTTTTTATAACTTTTTAATTAGACAAACTGCATTAAAGAGAGAACAGAGGAGGAGAAGTAAGAAGGAAACCTATTGCAGTGAGAAATGCCAAATCACATATTTTAGTTTATGTCTGTAGGATGAGAAGGATGATGAGGAGGTGAGGAAGAATGTGGGAAAAAAATGACAAAGGGGCATGGGAAGAAACATGGAGAGAACATTGCTGAGGATTATAGAAATAGGAAGAACAGGACAAAAATAAAGAAAAGGATTTACATAGAGTGTAGTTCTTGAAAAAAAAGGGAAAGAGATAACATCTGATAGATTTAGGAGCGTATATGTGGTTCGGCGAATACGTAGGTGAGCTCTGTGTAATGTTAATGCCAGGATAAAAGTATTACATAAAAGAGCTTAAGTACTGTAGGCAGACAAGAGCAGATGAAGTGGTGTCACTCGGAACAGGATAGAGGAGAATTCACTGAACCAGAAATATGGTTTGAAATATGGTAAGAGATGAAGAAAGGCAGAGGGCACATGATAACTGAAAGGGATTTTAAATAAAGCAGCTCAGGCAAAAAATGACAGGCAAGAGTGCATGACATGACCAGTGTCTCACCTTTATTAAGGGATAATTCCGGTTTACAACTTGGGTCTAATGTTCATAGCTTTGGCTGTCATTTTTAGTGGTTATCATACTGATTAAAGCAGTTGCTTAGATCTCAGACTACAGTAACGTTGCTTTATCAAAGTCTGATGGAGGAAGTTATGTCAGTGGTGAGATGATTGTAATAATAATAACCGTTATTTGGCCAAGTATGTTACACACGCAAGGAATTTGTTTCTGGTACTGAACCGAGGCAGCCATCTCAACATTAGACCCAACTCAAGCCGATGGCTCTAACCGTGAGGGGCAACTTTGGGGGTTCAGTGTCTTGCCCATGGACACTTCGACATGTAGACTGCAGGCACCGTGATTCAAACCTCAACTTTCTGGTTGGGATACGACTGCTCTACCCACTGAACCACAGTCACCCCCCCACAGGTTGTAGCCAAGCAGATACAGTTTTATTTAAAGCAACAATAGATAATTCTTTTACATAAAAAAAAAAAAAAAAACGGCTTCAAAAACCTTTTTTTGGTGGAGGGAATTTTGCGTCCCAGACACCTCACATGAGAGCTGCGTTTTGCTTTACAGCACCCAATCCTTCAGTTAGCTCAATAGTCTAAGGTGGTTCACACACACACATAAACAAATCCCTGAGCCTTTATTGAGTTTTGATCATTTTTCAGGCGAGAGAGTATCCACTTAGATTATGACTGTATGGTCAATCTATCTATGTGATGCCAATTTAGAATTTGTTTTGAAGTTTTCAGAGATGTTAGTGCTCGTTATCCAACTAGCTCTATTAGCACGTAGCTTCATCTTGTTCAGACCACAGTTGTCTGTTAGTGAGGACGCTGCTGTTCCAGCTGCTTTTCCACTGTCTGAAATTTGCTCTGTTTGGAGTTGAGAGTCACCAGACAAAAGTAAATATTAGACTTGCTTTTACTCACTGGTGAGAGCTGAAAATAACCCTGTCAAGGTTGCTTATTGTTAATAGCTGCTGTCCTGACATTAGCTATAGAGATCTGCTAACATGAAAACAACAACACAGCAGAATGTAGTGAACATCTCTGCTAATGTTATTTTTAAAATAGTTCACCATAAGCTGTAACCCTGACAATGTGTGTCAAAAGCGTATCGGAGCAACTGCAGCATCTCTTTCTGTGTTTTTGACAGTGTGATATTGACAGACTGGAATTCAGTAACAATGTTTTCTCAGTACTATATGTCAGACCTTCAGCAGAGTTTTCAGTCAGCTAATATTAGCTACTGGAGCTCACATGAACCTCTGGAAGATGAGGGATTGCCATTGTTCAGGGTCATGTGCTGCTTCCATTTCATTGTCGTCCAAATAGGTAAAACAACAAACCCTAACCGCCCTTCCCTTGATTTGCTCTCATCATTATCAAAGGTAGTGACTGTGATGCTGTGGTCCTCTCCCCTTCTTGCCCTCAAGTAAACTCATCCCCTTTTCTCTCTCTTTAGTGGTGTTCTTTGCAGTCAGTAAAGGGCTACTAAGGTTGTAATAAGCCTTTGTGTGACCAAACAGCTGATGTTTGACAAGTGTAATTCTGGCCTGTGTTTTAGTCCCCTGAATGGTGCTGTGTGGGCTGTGAGGCCCTTCACAATGCTAGCTCTAAATTGCACACTCTTTGCCTTTTGTCTCTGGATTTGTTAAACACTTTGAGCTGTTTTATAGTTTTCAGGGCAGTGGGCTTTGTGGAATGGCGTTTACTGAGAACTGTTTTGCAGCTGAACTGACCACACAGAATCAAGCCCATTTCCAGTTTTTCTGTTCATTGCAAATGTTGTTACTGTGTGGTTTTGTTATATGGACTGTACATTTAATTGATGTAAAAGATTTATAATAGCACAATAGCAACACTATAACATATAACATGGCAAATTAGCTGTGGTCCAAATTTTTTACTTATATAAACGTGAGCTGGCAGGTGATTTGTTCTTCACAACTAGTCAAAGCTGTTTTAGAATTAAAATGAAGTTATTAGGCTTCATCTACCAAGCTGTCATTTGATGGATAAACTGACCGAAATGTGTCATCTTTGCTGTAATACTTTATTGTACAAAAAGTGAAATGGCTATGGCCCTTTTTCCTACCTTTTTATTTGAAGATGGATGCAAAGTGATTTTAACATCTATTTATTTCTTCAGGATTTGTGTAATAACGTGTCTTTCTGTCACTGCATGTGTTCCTTAGCAAGAGTATGGTCACCCACATCCAACTAGCTTTAGCCACAATCCCATTAATTGCATTGGCACTCAAAGGGGAAGCAGCCAAGCCGGAATAATTGGCCTGCACTATGCAAAGCAGGCACGGTGTAACAGGAATTCAATACCAAATAGGACTGATGAGTGATAACAATAACATTTCAGTGCCAGCACAAAGTTTCCTAAGAAATTATCTCATGGTAACTGTTCTCTCCTGTGTTCTTTTCCTGTAGACATTCTTTTGTTTCAGTATGAATTGACTCTGGCTGCAGTTGATAACTGCTTAATGCCAGTGTCTTACTTTCTTTCTGTCTGAGATGTCCAAGGATGTCAACACTCATTCTCCACCATCACTTGCTTCCCTTTTCTGCAGATTTGAGCCCAGCTAATGCATCCTATATGTCCCCTGGGGGCTCCCATATATCAGCCCTTGACCCACAGGAGAGGTTCAGGAAGGTGGGATCATTTATTATTTAAATGTAATAAGGGGAAAGGGTGGGGATTCTCATAAGGCATATTTTGCCTGAATGCACTGAATCTGCAGGAAGGATGTGAGTTAATGGCTAACACAGATCCACCGCACAATGTGGATTATGAGAACCTCAGTGTGGGCTAAAGTGGTCAAATACACCAATCAGCCACGATATTATGACCGCCTGCCTAATGCTGTGTACGCAGGAGTCAGTGCTACAATTTTGTGGCACTCATGTCACTCTGCAGCTCACCGTGTGTCTTCTGTGAATCCGTTTGCTTCCATGGTTCTACTGTCAGGAAGAGCACATGTTTGTCTACCATTCAGTGTAAAAAGATTGAAAACTGTGGTTGTGAGAGAATTTTTTAGACAAACCCAACAGCCTCCCCACTCTACGTGTGTATCACTAATACAGCTGCTGAATGTTTTTTCTTCATAGAGACCAATGTACAGTATGTCTCATTTTCACCATTTTTAACAAAGATTCAAGTAAAATGCAGTCTTTGGAAAAGGATGAATGTAATGTAAAAGTTTAATATGCAGTAGATCAACCTCATGCTCAGTGAGGGTGTCCATGTCCCTGTTTGTCCTTCCTTAGACCACTGTTGGTAGGTACTAACCACTGCAGACCAGGAACACCCACCAAGACCTGCAGTGTGGGAGATGCTCTGACCCAGTCATCTCACCACCACACTTTGGCCCTTGTCAAACTCAGACCCTTACGCCTGCTGGTTTTTCCTGCTTCCAACAAATCAACTACGAGGACTGAATGTTCACTTGGTGCCTAATATACCCCACACACTGACAGGTGCCACTGTAATGAGATAATCAATGTTATTTTCTTCACCTGTCAGTGGTCATGATGTTATGATTGATTGGTGTGTGTGTGTGTGTGGTGTGTGTGTGTGTGTGTGTGTGTGTGTGTGTGTGTAAAACCAGCCTAACAAACAAAAGACACTTTGCATGATCTCCAATTACATTTTAAGAACTATTTTGATGAAAATTCAGTATTTGTATTTTTAAACTATAGTATGGTAATTTATGAATGAGAACTGTGACTAGAAATGTTGCCTATCTACATATAGCACACCAGTAGCCCACTATTGTACCCTTTTTTTGTCTACACAATCACATACACTTTTGTTGGTATATGATGTTGATGAAGGTGAATTTTTTTCAACAAAATTCATATTGTGTGTAAAAACAGGTACATTTAGCTCGTTTCTCTTTTCTTGGATTTATTTCCTTTTCAGCTGAATCCTCTGGCTCTTACCGAATCATGACAACACAGGCAAGATAAGATTTAAAAAAAAAACTATGTTGTGTGTGAATGGGATTCATTACTAAGCAGAGGTACAACACAACACCCAGGCCTACTGATATCTCTGCTGTATTCACAGCTTAACATGATGTTTAGAGCTGACAAACACTAACTTTAACCCTGATAATAGCAGGGCTACTGACACTTCCCTGGGGATACACTCACTGGAGAGCCTCTCGCAGTAGCACAGCTAGCTCAGCTACAACACAGGTATCCACACAGTGACTTTGTCAAAGGGCATTGAACATGCTTGCGCTGACTGGCAAAGTTCTACCAGACTCCCTGTCTCTTCAGCGATGAAAAGGAGTCTGACAGCAGACCGTTAGCACTGACTCTGTCCATCCTATACTGAGCCTTAGTCTCTCTTGTGTTCTCTGATCCTATGTGTCCCCCATTGCCATCCCTCCTCTGTTATATTTTTAGATATGCTGGGATAGAGGCTTACAGCAAAATTTGATTGTCTTGCTCCACACATCGGCTGTAAAAAAGCTGTAGCAATAAAATCTTTATTAGCGCTTATGCCTTATCCGTATCTCATTAAAAAAGTACTGTCCAATATCTATCTGTGAACATGATGCTACAATGTTTGTATGCGCAAAATATCACATAATGCGTTGTTATAAACTGGTATTGCAAACATTGTTTAACAACTGCTAACATGGCTCCACTGGTATTATGATTAACTGAAACCAGAACAAAGTTACCTCAGGTGTGATTTCATTCCCAGCTCCATATTCTGAGCTCTGAGGTAAATTGTATGCTCCATTAATGCCACATTTTTCTTTGTCAAACAAAAACTCATCTGCAGTCAAACATAATGTAGATAATCTAAATGTCCAGAGTCTGTGCAGTGCACCACTACACTGTCACTAGTGGACAATGGACAAGCTTGAGTTGGAAATCACAACACAGCTACAGCCTGTGCAACACAAAAGTACCTCATATATCTGGCGAATGTTTGAGGCAACTGAATACTATGAATAATTTACAATGTACAGGAGTGTACATTAAATAAGCAATGTGCTTCCTTTGACCAGTCTCATGTGTATCTCAACCAGCATTGGTTATTTCAAAAGGTTGCTCATTCATCAAAGGTGCTGGCAGAACAAGAAAGGTCAAGGTTGATGTTTTTCTTTCTCTCTCTTTCTGTTTTTTCTTTTTCTTTTTTTTTTTTTGGAGCCCATCAGGCAGATAATGGAAAATGGATAACTGGGTACATAATGTATGATAGAAAAACACTTGTCTTAAGCAGGGAGTGGATAACAGATGTACTTGGTGAGGGGAAAATGGATAGCAGATGTATCACCACGCTCTTTGGGCAGGAATGAATGTTGAACCAAACCAGGGTTAAAAACACAGATGGATTTTGGATCTGAAAAGCTCGTGTTTGCCAAATGACCGTGAACACACCAGTCACATAGAACAGAAGCATTATGTGCTCAGCCCTAACAATCATTTGATGTTTGCCATATTTTCAGCTTCTGCTTTCATTTGTACCTGGGCAGAAATCAAATCCACTGTAGATCATTGTATCTAAATCAAATCTCACAGTCCACTGTTTGATGATTTATCTTTTTTCAATCATCACTTGCCTATTAAAACTATGTAGATTTGTCATAAACAAAAAAAAAACAAAGTCATCAAATGCTGGTCAAAACAACATTAGGTATGGTTTTGTATATAAATTCCCTATTAGATACCAAAGATATAGTCTACTACTATTGCTTTTTAATGTCTATCAAACTAAAGCTGTACTTTGACACAGTCCATGAAAACCAGTAGTCTAAATCATGACACATAACAAGAAGTACATACTTTGATAGGATGGATACATATTTGTACTGTATACATACTGTATATACTACACTGATTCTCACTGAAAACAAATGTGTGTTTTTGGTTAAACTGCATCTTCATCAGTAAACCATATTTTATTAATCACATAAGCAATATGACCTCACAGGTCTGAGGTGCCTGGTAGAGCAGACCCGTGGCCCCCTGCTGAAAATGTGACTTGTTGGATGCAACAGTGATGTCATGTTTTCCAACTGCTAATTGTATTGTCAGACCTCCCAGTGTGAGACTGTAACCTTGAAGAACTCAGCAATGTGATTTGTATCATCCTTTCCCTCCAGATATGGTTCCCAATAAGATGTATCTGAATTAAAGCTCTTTAAAATGTCATAGCTGCAGGGGCTGGGGGTGATGAGTCTCAGATGGTTGCGCTCACGAGCAAATCGGAATAGTGTCTCTCAGAAATACTCACGCAATGGTGAAAACTTACATGTAGTAGTACCTTTGGAAAATGCTTTTTTGGGGATAATAATAATAATAATAATAATAAATGAATAAAATATTTTTACACATTTAGGCCAAAAGTTTAAATATATCTCTGGCTTTTCTTTGTGCTGGTCTTTATTCACAGTATTAACTCACAGGAAAAAGTAGCTGAAAGGCAAAATTTCAAACAAATTATCTTATTATTAATTAAAAAGGCTTATAGCATTATACATGTATACACTTTTTACTTGACAAAAGGTTACTATCTCTCTTTTCTATCTCTCTATTCTAATGTTACGACTATGGAAATATTCTCACATTCCAGACTTTGATAGTCTAGAGTGATGACATCCGTATGTTTACAGTTTATCAAATCATAAGCCATCTGCTGTCTTTTTATCACATCCATTTGCTTTGACACTTGGTCACTGACAATGCAAAATTTAGAAAGATCCACTGCCTCAATTATTGGTTGATCCACAGTTTCTACACTAAATCACTGACCATTTGTCCACTTGGAGCATTAAGGCTTCAGTGTTCAACAAAATAGCTACTGCTGAAATGAACAGCTTCAGGTCTCTGTCAAACCAGTAGTGCATGAAGATATGAATGATTGGTAACACAATATCTGCCCTATGATGTATGCTGTAATTCAAAATGCCTTACAGGATATACATTTTTTAAAATGAATTACCTACATTACGCTCCTGTTAACCTTGGCTGTGGCACTGACATGCTTTATACACTGAGCTAGTGTAGACATTAGCTCAGAAATGCTGATATTAATGATTTTGATAGATTACAAGTAATGAAATACAACCCCAAATTAGAAAAAGCGTGGACAACATCAGAATTGAAGCGAATGTTTATTTTAAACATAGAATAAAATTGATGAGGTATCACATCAAATAATGTGCTGCTGTATTGCTTTCAGTGTAATACAGGACACAGATGAGTATGGTAAAACACAAACTCCTATTATGTTTTTATGTATGGGGCTTGGTCAGGGGGGTGAGGGGTAGCAGGGGGAGTATTGTAGGCATGTACAATACAGTTACCTTGGGACAAGTCGATGTGAGTGGCTTCATTCACATTTCCAGCACAGGAGTTTCTGTTGTGTTTTGGTTAGCCATGTTGCTAACATAGCCTACTCTACCTTAGCACCAGTTTCAACCACCAGTGTGTCGACATTAACAGACACAGTAAAAAACAGCTTAACATCCAGTACCCTAACTAATGAAAAGGCATGGTATGTTGTTATGGTGCATTAACTGTGGCCCAAATTTGAGGGAGAATAGCAATGAGTGGTGCAGGCTGCGATAAACCCAATCCCCCATAGAAATGGAGAGAGGGGGCTGCATTTATCCAATCCTTTGAAACTCACTCTGAACATGGGCTAAAAATGATAAAAGTTATACCTGCTAGGTATCAGCATGTTAGCATAATGACGTTAGCATTTAACTCATGGAAAGTCACGTCATCTTCCTTGAGGTGCCTTTTAATTAAACCCTAATTACAGTTTACTCTTTTTGCTAGAGATGCAGTTCCACTCCCCAATATCTACACTGTACTGAAAAACTGTTTCTAGTGAAATAGTATAGCGGCTTTTATTCTGTGAGTTCTCACAAATCTGAGGTCACGGTTTAGCTGTTGGTGAGAGGGAGAAAGTGAAACACATGCCCTGTGAGCTGCTGTGCTCTTCAGAACTTTACTTGTTATTCTCTCGGGGTTTACTGAGGGAAAACAGTAACAATTTTTATTCTGATATGAAGCAAGTGTTAGGACCGAAGAGCAGAATCAACTGAAGCTGATCTCCCCACCACCTAATTTACATTTGTGAAGCACAGTCATAATCTGTCCATTTAATACCATCAAATAAAGGAACAGAGAGACAGAGCGAGACTGACCTGAAGTCAATGAAGTCCAATGTCTTTAAACCCCTCTTTCTGTCTTTCTCTCTCCCTCGTATCTTATGACTGTCTACCCTTGCCTGTGTCTCCCTGTCTGTCTATCTTCTCTTTCAACATCTGTCCCATCACATTCTGTTGAAGTGACTCTCTCTTTCCTTCTCTGTTCTCAGCTCCCTGAAGGGTCTCCATCTTATCTTGGCGATAAGCTGAATTGCCACAGAAACACATTGGTCTTCATCTCCATCTGTATTCCTCCCTTCTGGGTTTATGGAAGCACATTTTGGGGGATAGATGCAGTTTAATGAAGCATTCTCAGTGTGATTGGTTCTGAATGTGTGTGCATATGTGGAGCCAAATCATTTTTTACTTCCGTAGATACTCTGAAAAAGAAAATGGAGGCGCACGTCCTGCACACTTAACAACATTATAAATCTCCATCATCTATGAACCATAAGGCCCCTTTGGACTCGAGATCAAATAGTTTCTTGTTCAAGGAATTTATTAAGAACTTCTTAATGTAGCAGGTATCCCTTGTGTGTTTATCTCATGAGACATAATATGCCCAAAAACATGCAGCATATTCAAACTGTAAAAATTAATTTACATTTCTTAACTTCTTTGTTGTCCTCTGCATAAAGGAAAAATATTTCATATTTTATTGATAGTTTTCCTGCTTAGTGTAACTTCTCTTTATTCTTTTCTCTCTCTTACATAATAAATACACAGACACCACCCACGCGCTCACCCACACATTCTCCCACTGCTTTCGTTCACGCCGCTGGCACAGGTGGTCTGCTCCTCACCTCATAAGAAGCCCGCATGGCCCTACTGTCTGCGCCATCTCCCACGAGCCTCTCTGTTGCCATTCTGAGTGAAGGAGGGAGGAGCTGCACTTCTAAACCTGATCTGTTTTGTTCTGCTGCTACCATCTGGCTGCACGGCATTGCGTGGCATTACAATGATGCGTGCAGATGTAGGGGAAATCTGTTTGTGTCCAATGCAGGTTGTGTGTCTTGTGAGGATGGCAGACTGACAGATGTTAATGGCATGCATGTATGCACATGCAGTGTAGTATATGTAATATTTCTGCATCTCCTGTGGTGTATTTTTCAAAAGGTGAAGGCCTCAACTGATGCTGTGATATGTATGCGTGTTATGATTTATTGGTGAATGGCTGAGTGTTGTTGCTGATGCTGCAACTATGCTACAGTGCCAGCAACTGATTTTCATAACATGTTGTTCTGGACAGATGAGAGGAATGAGAGGAAAAAGGAAGCAGAGAATGGGAGTGTTGCATTACTTTAAAAAATGATGCAGTGATTATAGGCTTTTGTGTGTTTACAAGAGGAAGGGGAGAGAGAGTATATAAACAATGTTGTCTGGCCCTGACCTTGGTTTAATGCATTCCTTCTGGGGGTGCAGAAACATTTTTTTAACTTTAATAATAACTTCAGTAGCCCCATGTTAGTTGGCAAAACCTGAAGTTTACAAAAAGTATAAAAATGCAGTCTCATGTTCAATCAAGGGTTGTTTTGTTAAACTTGGACAAAGCTCCTCCAGAACCACCAAAGACGTTACACAGCTGTGTTCATAGCTTGTGTAGGACTCCACGTGACTCCATTCAATACTGAATAGCATGTTTTAACATTTCAGAAATGCAATCTGAAAATACTTTGTCAGAATCTAATACGATCATTGCCAGCACAGCTGGCCGCTTTGCCCTTTCTGTACTACATATGGCAAGGCAAGGTTGTTTTTTTTTTAGCATTGTTTAGCAAATGTACACAAAAAGTCAAGCGGAGTGTTTGCATAATGAATTCCACCTAAGACATGTAGAACAAAGGATAATAATGGAGAAATACATGATGACAGTCAGCAGTTGGGGTTAAAATGGATTAAAAAAACTAATCAGTTAAACTCAGTAGAGAACATTTTAACCATGTTATTAAAGTGGTTTGACTTGGTACTCAAGATGGATTTATTGAGCTACATCCAACTGATTCAGTTACTATCAGCACCATTAAATGTTAGCAGAGCTTACAGTATTACTGACTAACTCTTTTCCACAAATCAAAGTGTTTTGAAATGAAACCTTTCTGCTGTCACCAGTATAAATTAATACACATAAGATGTTGACCATACCATCTCTGTATTCGTCTAAGCATAAATACTCTGTGCTGGTTTCACTTGTTATTTTTTCCACATCACTGCTGACTACAAACCTGACTGTGCCATATGCTACCACAGTAAGTGTCCCTTAATAAAGGTAGTATGGTGAAGGTTGGGTCAAGATCTATATACAGTGCCTTGCGAAAGTATTCGGCCCCCTTGAACTTTGCGACCTTTTGCCACATTTCAGGCTTCAAACATAAAGATATAAAACTGTAATTTTTTGTGAAGAATCAACAACAAGTGGGACACAATCATGAAGTGGAACGAAATTTATTGGATATGTCAAACTTTTTTAACAAATAAAAAACTGAAAAACTGGGCGTGCAAAATTATTTAGCCCCTTTACTTTCAGTGCAGCAAACTCTCTCCAGAAGTTCAGTGAGGATCTCTGAATGATCCAATGTTGACCTAAATGACTAATGATGATAAATAGAACCCACCTGTGTGTAATCAAGTCTCCGTATAAACGCACCTGCACTGTGATAGTCTCAGAGGTCCGTTTAAAGCGCAGAGAGCATCATGAAGAACAAGGAACACACCAGGCAGGTCCGAGATACTGTTGTAGAGAAGTTTAAAGCCGGATTTGGATACAAAAAGATTTCCCAAGCTTTAAACATCCCAAGGAGCACTGTGCAAGCGATAATACTGAAATGGAAGGAGTATCAGACCACTGCAAATCTACCAAGACCTGGCCGTCCCTCTAAACCTTCAGCTCATACAAGGAGAAGACTGATCAGAGATGCAGCCAAGAGGCCCATGATCACTCTGGATGAACTGCAGAGATCTACAGCTGAGGTGGGAGACTCTGTCCATAGGACAACAATCAGTCATATACTGCACAAATCTGGCCTTTATGGAAGAGTGGCAAGAAGAAAGCCATTTCTTAAAGATATCCATAAAAAGTGTCGTTTAAAGTTTGCCACAAGCCACCTGGGAGACACACCAAACATGTGGAAGAAGGTGCTCTGGTCAGATGAAACCAAAATCGAACTTTTTGGCAACAATGCAAAACGTTATGTTTGGCGTAAAAGCAACACAGCTCATCACCCTGAACACACCATCCCCACTGTCAAACATGGTGGTGGCAGCATCATGGTTTGGGCCTGCTTTTCTTCAGCAGGGACAGGGAAGATGGTTAAAATTGATGGGAAGATGGATGGAGCCAAATACAGGACCATTCTGGAAGGAAACCTGATGGAGTCTGCAAAAGACCTGAGACTGGGACGGAGATTTGTCTTCCAACAAGACAATGATCCAAAACATAAAGCAAAATCTACAATGGAATGGTTCACAAATAAACATATCCAGGTGTTAGAATGGCCAAGTCAAAGTCCAGACCTGAATCCAATCGAGAATCTGTGGAAAGAACTGAAAACTGCTGTTCACAAACGCTCTCCATCCAACCTCACTGAGCTCAAGCTGTTTTGCAAGGAGGAATGGGCAAAAATTTCAGTCTCTCGATGTGCAAAACTGATAGACATACCCCAAGCGACTTACAGCTGTAATCGCAGCAAAAGGTGGCGCTACAAAGTATTAACTTAAGGGGGCTGAATAATTTTGCACGCCCAATTTTTCAGTTTTTTATTTGTTAAAGTTTGAAATATCCAATAAATTTTGTTCCACTTCATGATTGTGTCCCACTTGTTGTTGATTCTTCACAAAAAATTACAGTTTTATATCTTTATGTTTGAAGCCTGAAATGTGGCAAAAGGTCGCAAAGTTCAAGGGGGCTGAATACTTTCGCAAGGCACTGTACGTAGATTTGTTCCTTTGAAGAGCAAGTTGGATTGTCTTGAGCACTGAGAAAAGATTTAATGGGCATTTATGGTTTTACTCTGCATCATAGCCAAGGGTACAAATAGAATTCACATGATGTTCAGTCTACCATAATCAATAAGCTGTAAACCAAGGATGGATGGTGAGTTGTTATGGCCATAAAACAAGGGGCCAGTTGTATTGACAGGGCTATCCATACTACTCTACAAACTCTCTGTTGATTGGAAAAAGAGATTTTTCTACCTTTTCTACCTTGATGTCATGTTCTTGCTGTCTTTGAAAGCAAGCTAAGTAATCTTTATATTCTGAGTTTTCAGTGAGAAGATTACTTAATGCACCTTTAAGTAATTAATCAAACACATTTATTAGTGATTGACAAATTGATCAATCAACTGACTGCTCCCACATTATTTAAATAAAAAAACACACTATAATAATAATAATGAATTGCCCATGCTATAATTTACAATGGCATTTGCTTATTAATGTATCAGATATATGATGACTTCCAAACTGAAAAATTCATCACCTAATAAAACATTAGAAATGACGTGCTTTAACACTAATTCTGACCCCAGATTTCTCTGCCTGCCCCAATCTTTTTCTGAAAAATAGTGTGCTTCTCATGAGATAATTTTATTATGACTGCAACCCTTAGTAAAATGTTGTTTATTCTGCTAATTTCCATTCTTTTTTTATATGCTGCACTGTAGCTGTGGGGACTATTTGGCACATACAGCCAGGCAAAGCCTGTAAAAACCCTTCTGGAAGATTTATAAAATTATAAGCCACAGGCAGTTCCTCTAGAGGGCTTCTTAATGGCTCTGTGTCTTTCAGGAAGTGTTAAAATGTAAATTATAGAGAGTTTTACACTTCTAAATGACAGCCTAGGGAACAGTGAGAGTCAGACCCAGGGTGAATCCCTATCTTGGCAACAGTGGTTCAATCATCTATTTCAGCATTTGTCAATGGCCTTACGATATTGTAACATAAAAGCCATAGGACTGCAATAAAAGAGACACACCTTTTCAAGTGTTAAGTTGTCGTATAAACATTGAAAACAACACTAAATTCAGTCCCTGGAGAGATTACAAAGCCTCTTTGGGAGAAGATACCCATATATTACTTCTTTAAAATGTGAGCTTCATAATCTCTCAAGTACATTTATAGGCTTAACGCTCAGTTAGACTGCCCTGCTTGTTAATGAGTAGAATGACTGACTTTGTTTAGACAGTGCTTTTCTTGAACAGTTGTGAGGTTGGTGAGTGAAAATGCATCTCCCGAGAGATGCGGCACCACTTATCGATGGGGGAAAAAAAGGCAATCAGCCAGCTGCTCTCATGCTGTGAGTGAGGGGAATTGTTGAAGCAAAATGTCTCATATCTAAAAGACTAAGACCAGGTGTTCCCTGCTGTGTTGCTGGGTACTACAGTAACTAAGAAAAACAAATAAGTGCAACAACAAAACATACATAAATATTACATTTAACATTTTCACGGCATTTAATTCTTTTGTTCTTGGGCATGTTTTCTTTATTAATTGTTCATTTATCTTGTACGAAAATTATTATGCATTTCATTTAACAGATCTAGGCTTGTGTATTTATATTATTTGACATATTTTGTGTGACTTTCAGACTAGATGTAACATTTCAAGATCTGTGAGGTGTAAAGCATGGCATAGTAATCAGTCTTCTCCTACATCTGGCCACATTTGTGTCTGAAATGAATGTCGGTGTCAGCTCAAGGCCATGTATTTGAGTCTTGTAACACCCCCCTTTGCGAATGAGAAATGTAGTGAAGCACAGTTCACTGTCTGCTTGTGTTCTCACCTCGTTTAGAACAAAGCATTTATGGTCTTTCTAATGGCAATCATCAGTCAGAAAAAAATGTTAAATTACTGTTGAAGAACATACAAAAACTACATGATGAAACACCAGGTAAGACTGAAGAGAGATTTGTAACTCATTATTTAAAAGTCATTCTCCTTAGAAGCCAGTTCAGATCCTTTTCCTGTGTGAAAAGGTAAAGCATAAGAAACATATCTTCTCTTTGATGAATCTTACATTATGTGTCATCTTCTGAGCTCACAAGAAAAACGTTCATTAACCACAGTGAGCCAGGGTTGGGAAGGGGAGATGGAAAGATGGATAGAAGATTATAAGACTGCAGATTAAAACACACTTTTAAAAAATGGAACAGACAAACAGAAGAGGGAGAGAAGAAACCTCACTGAGATGAAGAGATCTTTGAAGTGACACTCGGGTCTTCTTTAAAGCTGTTCTCTTGTCCAGAGGGAAAGATGGGTCTGTACTATATGTTTAAATGTGGCCTCACAATTTCACCTTTGGTGACAAAGTACATATTGTAATGATGTACTTTGTAGTCTAGATATACTGTATGTCTTCGTCCAAAGAACTGTCAAATTGTTTTAAAAATGGTTTTAAAAGTTATTACTAAAAAGCACGTTGCTGCCAGGTGAAGGAGCATGAAGTCCAGAGAAACATGCCAGGAATGATTTGCTATTTTACTTTTCCAAGCAGGTACACATGTTAGTGCTACCACTGGGGAAATGTTTGCCACTTGCATCACTGCAGTTTAGATGCTGTGCTCAGGCTTGTTATCTAAACCAACCATTAACTGACACCAGTAGTGCAGGTTGACCATTAGGCAGAAATTCTTCCCCCACACCTCACTGCTTCTCAGTTCTGTGTTCAGAAAGAAACTTTGCAGCACTTTCACTATTAAACTACTCTGTAATTGATCGTCACAAAGCCCTGTGGCCCTTGGTTACTGTGACTGTTAAAATTGAAATTCCAGTGTAGCATGGATGGAGTTTAGTTACAGTCCAGTGACGTAAATTTTGCCATCTTCTCAGGTCCGCAAGGGTCCACAAAGACTCTATGGCTGTCTATGCACAGGCCTAAATTTATGTCCATGTGGACTGTCCACTCAGAGAGAAAGTTGAAGTATGAATAGGAATATGTCCCATGGCCACATGAGGGTATGCAAAAAAGTATGAATTGACCTTAGGTTATTACACATATTTCATAAATCAGATATTTCACAAAAACATATTCACAGTAAATTCCAGAAGATCAGCTGTGGACTATATTAAGTTGGCCTGGCTGTTAAAATATATACCTGTTCTCATGCTTCCTAGGATACACTGTTGTCAAAAAAAATTACAATGCGCCTGCGACAAAAGGTGGTCTGAGCAGGTGTTATCGCAATCACTATTTCAAGTCGCAATAAGTTCCAAAATTGCACTGTGTTGCCTAATCAGTATGAACATGGCCTCAGCTGTGCCTCTCCTCCTACCTCAACATTAGTGCATTAATTTATGGCAGGAAAATACCAAACATAGCAGTACGCGAAAAAAATGCTTTTTGCTTACAATGAATACATTAATATACACTGATCAGCCATAACATTATGACTGACCACTGAGAGGTGACGTGAATGGCATTGATTTTCTACAGTGGCACCTGTCAGTGTGTGGGGTATATTTGGCAGCAAGTGAACATTCAGTCCTTGAAAATAATGTGTTAGAAGCAGGAAAAATGGGAAAGCATAAGGATCTGAGTGACTTTGACAAGGGCTATACTGTGATGGTTAAACAACTGGGTCAAAGAATCTCCCAAACTGCAGGTCTTGTTGAGTGTTCTTGGTCTGCAGCAGTTAGTACCTACCCACAGTGTCTAAGGAAAGACAAATGGTGAACTGGCAACAGGGTCATGGACGCCCAAGGCTGACTGATGATGAGGATGAACTACCTTATATTAAACTATTACATTTCATTCATCCTTTTCAAACTATTAAAATTTGTTTGAACTTTTGCTAAAATGGGTGACAAGGAGAAAAACTGTAAATAGGTCTCTATGAAAAGAAGCATTCAGTGGCTTTAATGGTGAGCTCTCCCGCACATAGAGAGGGGAGGCTGTTGAATTTTTCTAAAACATTATCTGTAACTTGTCCTCACAACCAGTTTTCACTCCTTTTAGACAAATTCATGCTCTTCCTGACAGTAGAACTATGGAAGCACACAGATTCACACAAGATTCACCATAAGCCTCCGATACAGTATACACAATATTAGGCAGGTGATCATAATATGAACTACCTTATATTAAACTATTACATTTCATTCATCCTTTTCAAACTATTAAAATTTGTTTGAACTTTTGCTAAAATGGGTGACAAGGAGAAAAACTGTAAATAGGTCTCTATGAAAAGAAGCATTCAGTGGCTTTAATGGTGAGCTCTCCCGCACATAGAGAGGGGAGGCTGTTGAATTTTTCTAAAACATTATCTGTAACTTGTCCTCACAACCAGTTTTCACTCCTTTTAGACAAATTCATGCTCTTCCTGACAGTAGAACTATGGAAGCACACAGATTCACACAAGATTCACCATAAGCCTCCGATACAGTATACACAATATTAGGCAGGTGATCATAATGTTATAGCTGACTGGTGTACATTGAGCATTAGCTATACTGCAACGTGTGTGTTGATGCCTGATAAATGTAATGTATGGTGCTCTATATACCAAAGTTGCTCAAACTGCTCATTGTGTGCTTTCAGTGTATTTAAGATCATCTTTATGCCCTTGTACCCATTATGACTACACTCAACCTCACATCCATAGTACACAACTATAGCTGTCATAGAGCACTCACATTATGTAATTTGTATTTGAATAGACAAAGAGAGATTGCTCTGTTAACATTGAAATCACTCAGAAACATTTGCTTATCTACCTGCACAGTGTCAAGGTCAACCCTCTAGAACTTAACTACCTTGTTTTCAACATTAATTAGCAATTACTGATAAAAAAATAAAGTGACAAAATAGGCAGTTAAAAAAAAAAAAAGAACCTAATACCCCAGATAACAGCGATGGCCATAGCAATAATTGTAAACGGTGAATTAATGTGGTTGGCATTGCATTTAAGTATTTACATCATTTGGGAGAATAACATTATCTTAATAAGGGCTGCAAAGGCACAAAAAGACAAACAAACAAGGTTGCCTGTTTGGGCAGCCATTAGAGACAAAAATCCTTGTACTTTCTCACATTTTTGTCCTTCGAGGGAGTAAATAGGATCTACTGGCAGTGTTTACCCACAGGCTATCCAGATCTAATCAAGAAGTGAGAAACGATGAAGCAAATGAAAATGCCACAAATCTTGCACCACACCACTGTTTTGCCTCTCCTGTTTTAAATAGATCAATTGCCTCAGCTCACATTATCAGGCCATTAATATCCTCCCCCAAGACTTGTGGTTTAGCTCTTTAGTCCCATAAAAATAGACTTGATGGATGGCTTTGCAACACTCTGACAGAGGCAAGGAAATCCCCAAACTGCTCCTCCCCTCCACAGTCAACCGCACTCTCTAAGCCAGCACCACCAATTCCATCCATCCTATTGGAGCCAGTCGGCAAACCGTTTTTTGCCATTTCACTAGTGTCAGTTTGCAGTTTTGTTTACTTGAGTGAGAAGTTCAGTAAATCCTGGGCTTCTTACACTGGTCAGTCTGATTGAGGGGCAAAGGTTATCTGTTGTCGATGAGCAGATTGTAGCCAAGAGGCAATGGGGAGAGAAACTGAGACAGAGACGAGCAGCTAAAGAGATCAAGACAGATAGAGGTCTTGAATTGTTTTTCATCCAAACTGAGAGGCGCAAGTAAGTGAGACTAAGGTTCAGAAGAAAGTAACATTAAGAAGTGTGTGTGTGTGCTTGTGTGAATCATATTTTACTCAATTGGTGCCTCATTTTAATATAGCAGACCCCTCCTTCATTCACCATGATTGGCTTGAGGCATACTGATCAGCTGTCTGGTCTTCTCAAGCCAAAGGCTAATGTGCTGTTTACTAGATATACATTTTTAGTTGGTAGCTACTGCACACTAAATGATGCAGTGCCAAGCAGGGAAAGAAAAAGAGAGACACACACATTAGGTTCCAAATAAAAAAAAGAAAAGGCTCCAGATCTTCCGGTGATCATACTAAACTAAGGCATTTGTCTTTGTTGTTTCTGTCCTGTTGTGCCGGCTTTGGGACGATTAAAGTCCACCAGAAGCTATCCAGGAACAGATGAAACCTTTTTAAGCCACATTGTGAAAGATGAAGTGATAGATTTGGTTTGACATTACCTACTGTAGGACACATTATTCTATTCTCACCTGTTGCTATGCAGTATTAAAACAATTACTCCTTGGAAAAAACTCCACTGACTTTGACTTTTAAAGAAAATTGCATATACACCATTAATGATATAACACAGACAGCTTTATAACAAAGAAAAGATGTGTGAAAGTAAAAGGTGCAAAGATCAACTTGAGAACTTCATAAACATTACATTTTTATTCTTAATCAAGGTCTTAAGCATTCAGAATATTGCCACTGAATAGAAAAACAGTAGTACAGAAGTAGTTTGAGCATCTATTTGTGGCCTTTGGTGCAGATAAAGCAGGTTTGAAAGTGACAAAAATATATTCCTTATCATCTCAAATCCCCAAACAGCCAGTAAGGGGTTTAGACTTTGTTCCACTTTTTCATCAGTTGTCTTAAGCTGACCTTACACTAGAAGACTATGATAAAGCTGAAAAAAGATTTTTAAAAGACTAAACTCTGACACACTCTCACATCTAAAGAAAAGGTGGCATTAATCACAGAGTTGTAGTTATAGGCTATGATTTTGCAAAGACTTTGGATCTCGTAAAGTCACTATTTCCAAGACTGAAACTAGATTTCTCTTGAGACTACTTCCCATATGCTCCTTTGTTTGGCTACAGCTGCACTTGTGTGTGCAGTGTTTTGCTTGGAAAAAACAGCCAAAAAATAAAAGAGAAGACACCACAGAATGTGGACACATTGATTTTATCGGAACGTCAAGACGAGAAAAAGGGTGATTTAAATCAGCTCGTATCATCACCTTATACCAAATATCTGAGATGATGGGAGCATGACACGACTATGGCAAGACTCTCATGATTTTATTCCAATGTAGGAGATTTGTCTGTGACTAGAACTCACTTGAAAAGTCATTGGGTGTAAGACCGGCATTGGTTTAAATTCCACAGTTCAATATGTAAAGTAATTGAAGCCTTTAGTGCAACAATTCTGCAAGGTCTTGAGCAGTTTCTCCCAAACGGAACAAATCAGCTCCCAGCATTGTGTGTGATGTGTTAAGGGTCAAGGGGAGCAAAATGTCCTACTGAGACCTGATGATAACTTCACAGGATATGTAAGCAGCAGCCTTAGGCAGAAACCTGGTTATAGCTTCAATGTGCATTCTGAATCCTCGTGAATGTGAAAATAACACAAATCTCAGTACAGTAGCCAATCTCCACTTGCTCATTATGACCCTGTCATGTTTTTATTAGCACTTCAGAATTCTGGGCTCCCGTTCTTAGTTCATGTCAGTTTCCAATTTAAATCTTTTCTAATCTGCTTTCAGTCTTCATGTGCCTGACCCACCGTCTTCCTTGCCATCTCGTAGCGAGCTAATGTATCTTTTTCTTTGTTCCCCTTTATGTCCAGACTCTCAAAACAACCACTATGTGTCATTTACTCTTCAAGGTGTTTTTAATGCATCAGACCGTGGGGTGTATTGATTATCTAAACACACCACTGCATGAAATAGATGTGCCAGAACTGAGAAGCAGCAGAGGGTGAGCTGCATAAAGCAACCAATTATATTATTTTTCACCCTCGCCTGCTGCTCTGGACTATGAACTGAAATTATGGCTATTTAAAACGTCACACAAAAAGCAACAAGAGCCTGAGCGGAATGCGAATGTATATTCCGGTACATTTTGTTCTAAAGTAACCCTTCTGTTTTAGTTATTGTCCACAGTTTTTCTGCTTCTGAGAATGAATGGAAAGCCAATGAAATAAAGGGACACATGGATGTTTTTTTCTCTCCATAAGGCATTTTATGAAAAGGAGACTTTTCGGTGTAAGACCTCTCCCTCACACTTGTCACTGAAAATGTTCAGGTGCTGTAAAACCTATTTGATTGTGATACCATAACCTTGATGAAGAAGCGAGGCATTAAACTCAACAAAAAAGCAAGCAAGAATAAATAAAACATCAAACACATCTGTGTGGCATGATATCCTGAAACGACATCAAAAGAGAAGAGGAAATATAAAATAAATACTCAGGCTACCTGTCCAAACCATTGCCAGTGGTCATGGTGTCACAGTGTCAAAAGAAGATGTTGACAAAGGATGTTCAGCTGAAGCATTGGCCATTTTATCACCCTTGAACTCCGGGCTATGTGATCTCTCTGGAATAGCTGCCAGTGGGCACCAGTGCAGCAGTGGCTGTGTTCTGCTTCCTGTACTGGACTGAGCAGGAGGAAGGTTGGGGATGTGTGATTGCTGGGCTATCAGTCGGCACACAGCACTGCCTTTGACTGGCCTGGTGTGTGACTATTGGCATCACTACACAGGCTATAGTACCATCAGCAGACTTACAAGGCACACACAGTCTATGTGGCAAAACACATGGTCACAGTGTAAAATCACTTTGTAGTTTGTGCATCAAACGCTAGAGGCATGTATGTGTGGTGTGCTGTGTGCCCCTGGGCTCATGGGTTCTGAAGGCGAAGGTTAAGCTGTAGCCAGATGTTGCAAGACACTGCTACAATAGAGTCCACGGTGTGGGCAGAAAAGATTATTTTTGTCCTAGGTGGTAAACCTTTATTTAGGCAAAAAGCAAACAAAGAAACAAAACTTAACAGCATTCACCTGCTAATGAAGAAGGGTGCATGAGAAAACATGATGACTGTTTCTGAGTTAGTCTTAAGTGATTCTTGCATATCACTGCAATAGTGTGTTTTTGAATCTTTTACACAAATTAATTGATATGGATCACTTTTCAATGTTTTCAAAGTCACTGTTGGACAAAAATCTTTGTGTACATGCATGTAATTATAAAGACACGGTTAAGTAAACAGTAAATAAAAAAAAAGAAAAGAAACAAAATACAACACAAAAGCAAGTGCATTATAAAGCTTATGGATACAGGATTTCAGTAGGGCTGGCCTGCCTGAATATAAAACTTACATGGTAGACAAATGGTGAATCCCAGTTCCCTTATTTTATTGTTCCTCGGTCCTCAATCCTTGCTCAACCCAGAAATCGTTCTGGATCGCCATGGTGAAGGATGTCCCAAAGGTCTTATTTCTGCAGTGAGGAACCACAAGACTGCTTGGAGGAGCTATAACCTCGGACACACAAGTGTATCCTTTGCAGAAACCTGTTACAGATTGACACATACCTTTATGGCTCTAACCATCGGGGGCAGCTTGGAGGTTCAGTGTCATGCCCAAGGACACTTTGACATGTGGACTGCAGGCACTGTGATTCGAACCTTCAATCTTCTGGTTGGGATACAACCGCTCTACCCACTGAACCACAGCTGTGATAACAAAAGCTTGGCCATTAGGATCCTCTGACCTCCCCACTTTTCCAGAGGATGTGAGGGTGAGCCAACTCAGCTTCTACACCCTTCATGGGCTCTGATAAAAGTTGACTTGACATCAGGGAGAAAAGTAATTACATGGGCTGATATTGTGGCATCTTGTTGCAAGGCTAACAAGACTCCCCCCTGTGATTATGAAGTGTCAGATCATACAGTATAATTTCATTGTTTTATGATGGGTTACAGTTTCTTTTCCTATTAGTACTCCTGGGACTTTTGCTGCAGAATGTCACCTGGGAAGAGAAGGATTATGCATACTGGGAAATCATATGGAATTACAGGCTTGGACTCAGTGGTTTTGGCCTGATGATAGGCAAAGATGGCTGGATTGTTGACAGAGAGGATGAAAGAAGACAGGGAGAAAATCAGTGCAGACAGAGATAGAGTGGAAGAGAGGAGCAGTGATTAATATGCATAATCAACTTTGACTGTTTCCAGTTCCAATGGACAACAACCTGTTGGCCCAAAGCTGAAGGATACACTGGAAAGGACGTGGTTAGACATATAACGTGGAAGTGACTGTCTTTCCTGTCTTTTATGAAACACTGATGGCATTAAGAAAATGAAAGAATTGTTGAAGAATTTCAGAGGACTGGCACATACTTGAATATGCCCTTGTTTTCTTGACAGCTTCCCTCTTTTGACAGTAAAAGAACTGGGATAACTAATAGTACTTTATTATGTAGAGACATGCAAGCAGTTTGATTTGTGACAGTTGATAAACTGCTTGATACAAATGGCAGTATGTGAAGATTCTAAATGAGAGATAAAACTATGACAAATTAAGTTTGTACATAAAAGAGAGATCATTTTAAATAAGCATTAATATAATTTATTTTAAGAACTTTGGTTTCAAAGTAATGATGATGTACTCATTCACTTTTTGACATTAAATTAAATGAAATTCAGTTTTTTTTTTCCAAAATGGATATTAGGTTTTGAAATGAAAGCTGGTATGTATTTGATTAAAGACAGAGCTCTATTTCATATTCTACTTGTTGTTAAGCTCCACAGTCAGTTTTTCTATCATAAAAATCCAAATCCAACTCATCAAAATTCATCTTTTGTCTGCAATAATACTGAAATATACACAGTGATAATATGCAGATATGCTGCATACTCTGTGGAATCAAACAGGATAGCACCTTTTTTAACCTTTTGGATAATTGATGGTGACAGGACTAAAGACAGAAGTCTGGTTCATGTTGCCAGTGTGGCGTCTTAGCTGTCGGTGTTGCCCACACAGTGTGACTGTGAATGCCAAGTGGAGCTGAGAGCAGGACCTTTGATCTTGCAAACCAAGCCTTTAAAGGGAATGTCAAACCAACTGGGGTGTACATGACACACCTGACACACTGTAGAGGATGTTACTTTTTTCTTTGCTGTATGTCAAATGTTTCTCAAAAAAAAAGAAAAAAGAATTGAGCCAACTGTATATTGTACATACAGACAAATATGTGGTTAAGGTGAAGCTGTCTAAAGCAGTTCAGTGCAACACGACCACAAACCTAAAAACTCAACGTAGAACTGGGTCAACACCTCTTTGATAACACTCTCTGAGCATGTGGAAGCTCAACCTCCAGCATGTATAATCAACTGCATATTACAAATAAATTGTACTATCAAATTTATAGTTCACTTATATTTAACACGAATTTAAGATTATTCATTGTATTGTATCTCCAGTTTGTGGCAGAGGTGGGGGACTCGAGTCACATGACTTGACTGAAGGCAGACCAGCAGAGGGTAACGCAGGTCGCAGCATGCAGCTATCATAGTGGGGCCTAGTCCAAAAATAATAAATCCAAGGATTATGTTGCGGATGACAGTAGTGGGAAGAGAGCAGCAGTATGCAAAGTCTGTAGTGCAAAAATCAGCGACACAACCATCACAACATCCAACAGTCTTTACAAAACTCCCAAAGAAATGTACCATAAGTATGTGAATGTGTACATTAAGTAATGTATTGACTGGTCAAAACAACTAGCTAGAAAGTGAACGTTGGGTTTAAGCTGTTAGATTTGGCTTCGAGGCGATTACACATTTTACTGAGAAGAGTTTCTGATAGCTATGAAAGGCATGCCTTTTTTAGTTAATAGCTAAGGGTTAGTTTAGCCAATGGACGCACGTTTAATAATCACAGGGGGTGTGTGAACGTTTCACGTAAATACGTGTCATTCCCACATTATCTGATCCTCAGAAGTTTGTATGACTTGACCTGTGACTTGCTTGACTTATAGCAGGAACTCAACTTAATTTGACTTGCTTAAGACTTGAAGGTTAAAACTTGCACATGTGACTTCTGGTATGTGGTGTCAATGTGCTGCTGGAGAAATAAGTATAGGTAACTTAAAGTCACGATTATAATTCTTTAAGTGAAACTTTAGTTTTGCTGGATGAGACCTCATATTGTATGTATACAAAGCTTGAATAGAATTTTACAATCCATTTTTTTCTCACACTGACAAAGCTAAATGCAAACTTGATAAACTCACCTAAATTAATTCTGAACAAGTATGTCCTAATGTCTACAATATGTCTTTGCTAAAATGTGTTGTTCTTATTTGAATATTGCCTCCTTAAATAATGGATAACAGGGTTTGTGTCTGATCCTACAACTCAACATTCCACTCTGACATTTCTAAAACTATTTATTCTTTTGACCCACACTTTAAGTGTTAATAGGTTTGAGCACCTCACCCTTTTTACCCCACACGATGCTCACGCAGATACAAAAGAACAAGGGAGGCACGTTGAAGGAGAGACAATGAATATCAAGTGGAAATGAGGTGTTGATCAAAATGAGGCCTTTTTTCTTTTTCCTTCATCTGCAGTGGCCCTCAAACTATCTCCCAGCAAGCCATGGTCCTCTGACAGTAGCAATCACAATCCATTGAAAATGTCCCTCTCATCAGAAAATGGCAGCATGCAGAAATCTATAAAAGGTTTTAATGCTGTGGGCCTGGCATGATTTCCAGGGCTTTTATCTGTTATTCACCAGATCACAGTGTCCCACTTCCTCCTACTTGTTTCTGCCAGGCCCAAACAGGCTGAGAGAATTAAGTGTAATGGCAGCTCCATTGTTGCAGGTAGATAGGCCATATCTTATCAATACTAATTGCATCTGCTGGACGGAGATAGTTTCTCCCTGCTTCATAATTTGCCTGTTGCCTCCTTTTGTCAGGAGGTATCCAGAGAAAAAAGAGAAAGGGAAAGAAATAGGCAAACATTATTTATTGACATGGCATAAAACTTCCAGATTTTTTTTTTATATTAATTTAAAAATGCCAAGATGTTTTATAATAAAGTCTAAAGTTTTAAGGCTATGCAAATGACTGAACCATAATAACAAGCAAGCAAGATAAAACCCTGGGTATTGTACAGTAATGGGTAAAATAGGCATAGAAATGAATTTCAACTTATTTACAGCAACTATTTTGCCATGTTCACTGTGGCACTGAGCAAAGTCACCACTCACTTTGTTTCATAGACATTAAAAAAGAACTGCTTTACCTCAGCAAAAGAAATATCTGCTCAAGAATCCAACAATCGCATGTTGAGAAATACTGTATTAAGGGCATGGGTTTGTGTTACTAGTTTGGCAGTCAGACTGGTCCTCCAATCTGATGAGCATATTCAATTAGCTGTTCACATGAAATGAAATTCAACAACATAGTAACTGGTTGGGTCATACTTTGATTTCCCACAAAGCAGAAATTGACTGCTGTCAAACATAGAACACTGCAGAATATTCAGTTGTGGTTCATTTGTATACACTCTTGCAAACAACAACAACAAAACATTGCAGCCAGATTTCACACACTGATGCAGTAAAAGTACTATTCCAGCAACAGCCATTTTGACAAGTGTGCAGGCTATTGCTTCACATTTGGCATTAGTCTGAGATCTGAACCACTCTAGAGCTAAAGGGAAGTGTGCTGTTGACAGCCACTGACCTCTTGTTTCTCCAACACCACATCTGTGGTCTAGGGTTTAAAGACGATCCTGCCAACAACAGTAACTACTGTTCATTAACAACAATGCATCCTGTCAAGGTGTCCTTGAGCAGGACACTTAATTCACATTCATGCTCACTCAACAGAAGTCATTCTATCAGAGTGTCAACAAAAATTTGAATAAGTACGAAATAGAAAAGAGATGTTCTTTAAAGTTGGCCCCCTGACCTCTCTCTTCTCCAACAGTGATGTACATGTTTAGCAGACTTGCCTCTGGCAAACACATCATCCCTGTTTATGGAAAGACACTGAAGTATTTCTGGAGTTTTGTTACTACTTGCTGTGCTAGACACAAACAAGCATATGTATTCTATATATGCATGCACACATTGAGGCTCAAACAGCTATAATTCCTGTCTTAGAAGTCCTAAAGTTGAGGTTTTAAATCTTTAACCTCTTCAGCCCTGGCTGACACACTAGTGGTCCATCATTACAAACACATACATGCCTACTGAATATGCACCAGTCATCCCTGAACAAACTTTGCTAAAAGTTTAGCATATGACATGTGTGGGTGTGGTTTAAGCAGGTTGGACTGACCCTATGTTTTTATGGCCTTAGTTGAAAACCAGCACAATGTTGCAGACGTTTGGTCCAGTTTGCTATAGCTGCTTTAAATTCCATCACCCACTAAACACATGATCAAACTAGGAATTATTCTTTCTAACGCTCACTAATTAACGTGTTGTGTCTCATTTCTGTAATACATCTAAAAACCAACTTGAATCTTTGCTGGTTGCCAAGCAACCACACAGTCCTGACAACGCCCCAGAAGGTGTGCATAACCCTCTGTAAAATCACAACATGTCATTTTCAGAGATTTTAGGGATTAAACAAGATGTTAGCTCATTATGCTAAGCTAAAGTAAGTGGCTACAGGTGGTAACTTTATATGTATCAATCCTCTTATCTAACTCTTAGTGAGAAATTGAATAAGTGTATTTCCCAAATGTTGAACTATTCCTTTAAGGATCTTTTCACTTGTTAAATCATTTTGAAAAGGATTTTAACTCCATGACCACTGCAACTCTTATGGGAGCGGTCAAGCCTTTCGGTAATTTGTTCCTTACCTGCAGTGCCCTGTAGTCACATGGGTTTATGCTTTAAAATTTTATTGCATGCAGCGTGCTCCAGCTGCAAGGCAAGGTTTAAATATAATCTACAATCTTCAGTTTAGGGCGATACTATACTGTAGCATTGAGGAAAGATGGCTTGAAGTGGTGAGAGGGAGATAATGGCAGAAAGGGAAAGAACAACCTCTGTCAAGTCGGCCCTAAAAAAAAAATGTCAGCCTGTT
>NW_018127881.1:2664532-2672238 GCF_001952655.1 Monopterus albus
ATGATCACACAAACTCAATTCTCTGTGACACAGAAACACACATGCTCCTGTCACACACATGCACACAGACAGGATACGCATTAGAACTTGCCTACACATTAACACAGGTACTAGGAAACTGTGACCCTAGTGTGATGGTTTCTCATGGCATTCTTTATATAATTGAAACTGCCTGCACAAATGAGAATAGACAACACCAATTATTTTAGTACTGTTTGTGGAAAGCCAAAATGTTTTAATTGTCATTTTTTTATATGACAAATGCTATTATTTCCTTTCATAAAATCATTCTCATGAAAGCTGATAAAATAGACCACATTTCTCAGAGCGATTCTTCCACTTTCCCTCTGATACTATTTTATCTCTTTGGGATTATTCATGGCAGGTGTGTCACATTTGTGTCTCATGTCTTTGGAGTGTCTCTTGAGAAAATGAAATGAACCTTCTGTCCTTCCACTCTTCCTTTTCCCCCTCCATCAGTGTCTGCTGTGAACAAGCATTGTGTATTCATCAAATTCATAGTCATGATGCCAGCTTAACCAATCTGTTCCAGGCCAGGTGATAAGGCAACTCAAATCCACAAAATTAGGTTCATCATCAAATTAAGTCTGCATTCATCTGTAAAAGTCTCTTGTAGCTTGCAGGCCCACCACCCTTTTCTCCCTTTACTTAGCCCTTCCTGGCAACCTGAAAATTTAAATAGGTTTTTCACCAGCCATAGCCAGGATCTTCTTGTGCTCATCATTCACATATACTGTAATATACTACAGATAGTAGAGATAGCCTAGATTATGTTGGCAGTCTGCAAGGAGGAATGGCAGAGGATCCCCAAATGCAGGTGTGAAAAACTTGTTGCATCATTCCCAAAAAGATTCATGGCTGTATTAGCTCAAAAGGCTGCTTCTACTAAATACTGAGCAAAGGGTCTGAATACTTATGACCATGTGATATTTCAGTTTTTCTTTTTTAATAAATCTGCAAAAATGTCAAACATTCTGTGTTTTTCTGTCAATATGGGGTGCTGTGTGTACATTAATGAGGAAAAAAATGAACTTAAATGATTTTAGCATATGGCTGCAATATAACAAAGAGTGGAAAATTTAAGGGGGTCTGAATACTTTCCGTACCCACTGTATAGTGCTTTTCTATGCAAGGAAGCACTGCTTGACACTATTATAATAATAATCACCTTTATTTGGCCAAGTATGTTACACACACAAAGAATTTGTTTCTGGTACAGAACCGAGGCAGCCATCTGCAGAGCTAACTCACACCCATGGCTCTAACCATCAGGGGTAGCTTCAGGGTTCAGTGTCTTGCCCAACGACACTTTGACATGTGGACTGCAGGCACCGTGATTTTTATTAAGCATACTCCTGAGGTGTGTCATCTATAGAGCAGGATTCAACCAAGGTGAAATTAGCAGCTGATCTGAATAATCGCCACTGCAGCTAGACCTCATATAATATGATGTGGGATTTGGTATATTAAAAATGTCTACAGGGGAGGGGTCTTAGAATTTTGACCGTCTGCCTTCAATTTTAATCTAAGTTAATATAGTCAGTCAGGTGTTTCTTGTTTAGTCTGTTTGTGTGTTGATGCACAGATGACAAATTATGGCAAGACTGACAGTGCTGCACCAGTTTAATCATACGTGCACCCCTGTCACAGGATAGGTCATGTTTGCTGACTTAGTTGGACAAGAAAAATCTAAATTAAAAGTAGGTGTCAGGTCACTTTCACATCAGTATTTCTGTTCATGTGGTCCTCATAATGATTAATATGGAGAAAGAGAATGGAAAAGAGGAGAAAGATACAAGTATGCTGCTGTTTTAACTTCTTTTCACAGTCTGATTGATCAGGGAAAATCCCAGTAGTCATAGAAGACTGTTTTCTCGACAATGCCTTAGGTTTAGTTCCTGATTTCCTTCAAAAATCACATTTTTACTATTACAATATCCCACTTTCTCAGGGCGTTTTCAAACCTGTGTTGTTTTGTCTAGTTGAATCAAACTCTGATTTGTTATCCCCACTGGTAGGATTAATTTTGAAACATCTGAACACAGTGGTTGTACTTGGTTGGGGACCAAAAACAGCTACAACAAGACCATTTAGATTAAGTGGTTTGACCTTGATCTGATTACAAGGTGCGCAAAATCAACAGTCGCTACTGTAGCAGCTATCCAGAGAATGAATCGATGTTCATCTTGGATCAGCAACTAAGTATTTTGCCTTCTTGGTGTTTGGGCATATCAGACCTTCTTCAATAGTGTTTACTTTCTCATTTCCAGCCCACACATTTGTAATCAGTGAGCAGAGAGCTTTTAGTAATATAGTTTGATTGACTTTGGTTAATTCTTTTTCTTGGTGAATAGAAACCAAACTAAGGGGAAACATAATTCAGACCAAACAAACAAAGGATCCAGTTGTTTAGGCTGTTTAGGTTTGATTGACAGCTTTGCATCAACTGCAATATTCCAAACTAACCAGGCATATGCACCAAGGTTTGTTTGATTTTGATAGTCTCTGTGAACCGATTGTGCTTGAACAATAAAAAAAATAATAATTTCTGAACGAGTGGCAACTTATATCAGCGGATAAAAGGCCAAAACAGTTGCGGAAGTAGCGGCACTTGAGGATAACCAGGTGTTAACGTACAAGAGCTTTTTTGGAGCATGTAGGCTTTTCAGTCAGAGCATAAGCCTGGCAGGAAAGCACCCTTGTTTCAGACCTGGAGGAAATTGTAACTTTGTTTGTGATTGGACAAGTCTCTTAGAGTTAGCACATGCCCATACATGGTTATAAAAACATAGATGAAAATGTATTAAATACTATGTTGCCTTAATCTGTCATGACATGTTTACTGTCAATAAACCTAATAATTAATTTGTATTTATGGCAAAGTGTAATCCATGTACTTTAACTGCATGTTCTACTGTAGTACAACTTGTTCACAGGGATTGATGCAGTGCATGCTTTAGTAATGTAATAATAATAATAATTGCCCAATATAGGGTGCATACTGTACATAAAGGAGTTAAATTAAAGGAAAAGCCTGAACAAATGAGTGGTCTCTTCCAGAATGCCAATGCCCCATTTCATAGGGTATAAGGGGCCATTGTTCCTGTGGCACATGGTGACCCAGCACCTTACTAAGACGCTTTTGTTCTGTATCTGATTAGATGAATGTTCATCTGCACATTTTAATATGGGCTTCAGTGAGTCACTGCTGACTGTTTGCAGTGCTACCGGCCCACAGAAGTAGATCACAGAGCTCTGAACAGCTGAACTGAGTACAAAGGATTTCAACACAACAACAGATGTGAATAAATTGAAAATTGCCATAGTTGTGTTCCAGGAGGTCCCAAGAAATGGATGATGTCATTAGGGGCACAGCCAGTGCTTTGTCCCAAAACAGCTTCTCAGCTGGAATGTACTGCAATCTCACTATTCCCCTGTCGAAAGGTAATGTAGAGTCCAATATGTGCTCTCTAGTTAGAGTGGGAGGCTGCTTTCTTGCTGAATAATTGAGTCCTAGATAAAAGACCAATGGTTTTGCATTAGACAACAGTGTGGCCTTGTTGGCTCTCACTCTCTTTTAAATCCTGTGTTTCTACACCTTTTGTAGGGTCTGCATTTTCTTTCTCAGTCTCTGTCTGATCTGGTGTCTGATACACAAACACACCCTGCTTTGGGGGGTTAATTGTCTTCATAAATAATTAGGTGTTGGTATTTCTCATCCTAATAGTTTGCCTATCACATAAACATACTGATAGGACTGTGCTATGAAGTGTTACCTGTGGTAATGTTTAGGTTAAAGCAACACATCTTCAGTGCTTGGGGGAAGATCTTATTGTCAAGACAAATTTACACTCGCTTCCTGTGCACGATGATTGTAAGGCTCCCTTTACTCTTGTATCCCTTGCTTCCCCTGACAACAGTGCACCAACACTGCACATAAGACATTAGAAAAATTGGTTCTGTACATACCACATACTCCTATTAGGGTTTTTTTTTTAAATCCCAAAGCTGAATACCAGGTCTACATAGGTCTTTGTTGATTGCTTCATGCCTTTATCTCCATAAGCTCAAATCCAACATGCCAGGCACAGTTATATATTGTACTGAGGGCTGGTTGTGATATTTTTTCTGTTTTTAAATGTAAATGCAGATCAGAGATTCAGGAGCAGGACCACGCCTCTAATCACATCCGTTTCCTTTCTACTTTCTATAAATACTTACACAAACAGAGAGAGAATGTGTTAAACCTAATGATGACCCTTAATTGTTTTGTATAGTTTATAGCCAAGATCCGGATGGGCAGCGGGAAAAGGTAAAATGAATAACGCACAATAACTGGCTCCAGCTTGAGTTTGATGGGCACTTACATTACCCTAAAGGTCACTGATTTTGGCTTACTGAATCAGCTGCCAAGGCCCAGATGGTCTTGGGTTTCTCTTTTATCTGCCATGCAATCTCTTTTACCCATTGTATTTTGCAAAGCCATTTTTGCCTGCTGTTGAAGTCACCTCATGGACAGGCCACCGTTTGCTCATCCTTGAAACAACCTGTGGTGTTATGTTTTTTGCTCTCTTTATCTGTTCATGTGCACCATAGATTCAACTATGGGCTATACAGTCCCTGGGTGACTCTCTTATTTTCAGATAAAATAATATAGGCAGGGAGGAAGAGAAGACCAGCCTTCTAAGTGTCTTGAGCTGCACATCAACACCAAATTAAACTGGTTTACAAGCACAGATGCTAGAGAGAGAGAGAGAGAGAAGGGCATAGAGTTGTCACTATAGGCTGTTCTTTTTGTATAGGCACAGATATTCAGTGAATTCAACACACTACATGTCCTGTGAATGAGTAGTGGTCAACACAGGAGTCTTGGAGTGGTGTGCTGGGGAGCTGACAATAACGTGTTGCAGGCAGGTGGGGTTAAAAAAAAAGGTAAGAAAAGACTGGCTCTGCTGTAGGCCTGAGCTTTAACACAATATTGGAGAGGAGCATGAGAATAAAATTGAACTCACTTGATATAACACATCCCACCCAGCACTGTCATGTAGGAACACAGCACATTCAACCTCACATATTCAGATTGTGCAGTGATTTATGCCCAGATGTCCCCAGGTGCCAGGGTGCCCACCAGCACTGTCTTCCCCAGACTGTCTTCAGATTTAGAAGTGTTTGTACCAGTCCTTGTGGTATTTTTTGCACAATTTATATGTTTCAAATGACATGCATACACTGTATGTATAGATTGGTGTAATATACTGAAAAACAATCTTGAATCGTGCTTTTAGCACTCACACCCATGTGCTATTTTTGAAGTTGTACTTGCTGCAAAATATTAACCTAATATATTTTACTGTGGTACTATATTTTCTTCTGAAGTAATAGGTTAATTGTAGGTAAGAGTAGTAGAGGCTAATGCATGCTTTTATAACAAGCCGGCTTTATTATTGTAATGCTCTTTTATGTGGTATATCCAAAGAAGTTATAAATCAGTTACAATTGATTCAGAAGTCTGCTGCTCGACTGCTGACTACAACCAAAGATAAGGAAGATATTACAGCTGTTTTAAAGTCACTGTGTTGGCTGCCTGTCAGTTTCTTTATTGGTTTAAAAATCCTTTTACTTGTTTTTAAAGCATTTCATGGTCTTGCACCAGTCTACCTGACATCAACCTCTCACGTCTCACATGTTTTATTAGTCATCTTTCTTAGTTTTTTTTCTGTTTATCTATTCGATGTATTATTTTACATTTACCATGTTTCATCTTTTTTGTTTCAAATAGTTTTCAATGGTCACATTTGTTTTGTCTTGTAATTGGCTTGTCAGTTATTTGTGAAGCACTTTGAATGCATGACCCTGTACAAAAAGTGGGATACAATAAGAAGAAGAAGCTTTATTTTATTGTCATTGTGACACGTACAACAAAATTTTGTTTGGAGCCAAGGAGCCCTTACAAATGGTAAAACTGGTAAAACTGACAGTGTGCTCACAGTGTTACATTTTCCGTTATCATGGGTTTTTGATCTTCCTATTGTAAAACTGGATGAGATGCCTTGTGTCTGCTAAATTTGATTTTAAGCAGACATAACAAATTCTGATACTGTACATTCGCACACAAAAGTCTGAAAAAATGATGGATCAGGCAGTAAAAACAGTTTGAGTGTTTTCTATTTTTTTATGTGCCTTGTTTTTTTTAAGAGGCAATACATATCCTTTACTTATTTTAGTGCTCATGTATGGTTTTCTATAGCAAGGATAAGGATAATAGATATCTCTGCATATGCTATAAATGTTGACATTTTTCTGCATATACAATGTTTCATTTAAATTAGACCAGCTTCCAAAGTATGCTTTATTTAACCCATTAAATCTGATTCTAACACAGAGATCACTATGGAGTTGTCTAATCTGCGAGTTTCTTACCTGATTGACAACATGTAGCACCTCAGTGGTTAGCTTGGTTTCAGTTCAGCCTGGTTTGTTACTACCAGAGAGTTTCAACTATTGGATACAGTTAGAGAGACACAGGAATTTATCTGTACGTTCACAGTATATCGCGCAGCAGAACTGGTTGTGAATGACACATTTAATACAATGCATACATAACAAGCAGTTTGCTGGTCTTGCTTGCTATGTTAAAGCTCAGTTCCTGCAGTTATACAGTAGTTTTTGGAGCTTATTTATTATGTGTTTCATCACATCTTCTGATGCTGTCACAATGTTTGCGGCCATATTGATGAAAACACAAGTACTTAAGTGCAGCTCCCTGGTTTAGTTCTCGGACAGCAGCTCATGGTTCTGGTGCTGCCTGACAATAACAACGAGAACATGTATTTGCACTTACATATTATAATGCATTACCTTATACAAATATAATATGTCATTTTTGGGAGGATGGGAAGCCAGAAATATTATCAGCCAGGTCCCCTTTGGTTAAACTTTTAAGAATGCCCAAATTCTATTTTGTGTAGCTGTGCAATGTTTTTGAAATGATTTAGTAGCACACTGTATAAAGCTTGCATCAATGTTTATACAGTTTTTATCTGCAACCAATAAAAGAATAAAGATAAAAATATGACATTTTGAATTACCCTTTCTCATTTAAATTCACACTTTTCTGTATACTACATATCTGCAAATATATGTATAATAAATTTAAAAAGTATTTACAAACATGCAATGCATTATATAAAAATTCCCCACTCGCCCCCCACTTCGGGGCGGTCTTATTCCTTCCTTCAAGCTCGGGTCCTCTACCAGAGGCCTGGGAACTTGAGGGTCCTGTGCAGTATCTTAGCTGTTCCTAGCACTGCACTCTTCTGGACAGAGATCTCAGATGTTGTTCCTGGGATCTGTTTTAGCAACTCTCCCAGTTTGGGGGTCACAGCCCCTAATGTTCCTATTACCACAGGCACCACTTGTGCCTTCACCTTCTACATCCTTTGTAGCTCTTCTTTCAGCCCTTGGTATTTCTCAAGCTTCTCGTGTTCCTTTGTCCTGATGTTGCTATCGCTCGGGATTGCTACATCTATCACTATGGCCTTCGTCCTCTGGTTGTCCACCACTACTATGTCCGGTATATACAGTATATTATGTACGTCTGCGTATGTATGTATGTATGTACGTATGTACGTCTGCATATGTATGTATGTATGTATGTACGTCTGCGTATGTATGTATGTATGTAT
>NW_018127881.1:2672404-2672925 GCF_001952655.1 Monopterus albus
CGTGTTTGCCGGCCAGTCAAGCACACCAACACCATGGCCATTTAACCAACTTTTGGTGCTTTTGGCAGTGTGGGCAGGCACAAGATCCTGCTGGAAAATGAAATCAGCATCTTTAAAAAGCTGGTCAGCAGAAGGAAGCATGAAGTTCTCTAAAATTTTTTTGGTAAACAGATGCAGTGACTGTGGTTTTCAAAAAACACAGTGGACCAACACCAGCAGATGACATTGCACCCCAAGTCATCAGAGACTGTGGAAACTTAACACTGGACTTCAAACAACTTGTGCTATGAGCTTCTCCACCCTTCCTCCAGACTCTAGGGCCTTGGTTTCCAAATGAAATACAAAACTTGCTCTCATCTGAAAAGAGGACTTTGGACCACTGGTCAGGAGTCCAGTTCTTCTTCTCCTTAGTCCAGCTAAGACACCTCTGACATCGTCTGTGGTTCAGGAGTGGCTTGACAAGAGGAATAGGAATGGAATGGAATACGACAACTGTAGCCTAAATTCCTTGATACGGCGGC
>NW_018127881.1:2673488-2694382 GCF_001952655.1 Monopterus albus
TTGGAGGTGTATCCCATTTTGACTTTGGGACTTCCAGCCAGTACTCGGCACAGATGTTTCTGTACACTATGCCAGCCACTTGGTTATGGCGTTCCATGTATGCCCTGCCTGCTAGCATCTTGCACCCCATTGTTATGTGCTGGATTTTCTCAGGGGCATCTTTGCACAGCCTGCACCTGGGGTCCTGTCTGGTATGGCAGACCCCAGCCTCTATTGGTCTTGTACTTAGAGCCTGTTCCTGTGCTGCCATGATTAGTGCCTCTGTGCTGTCTTTCAGTCCAGCTTTGTCCAGCCACTGGTAGGATTTTTCGATATCAGCCACTTCTTCTATCTGACGGTGCAGGGGTTTGTCCTTCCATGAGGGTTCCTGCTCTTCCTTCCTTCCCTTGTTATATATATATAGCTCCCAGGAACAACATCTGCGATCTCTGTCCAGAAGAGTGCAGTCCTAGGAACAGCTAAGATACTGTGCAGGACCCTCAAGCTCCCAGGCCTCTGGTAGAGGACCCGAGCTTGAAGGAAGGAATACAAGACTGCTTCAAAGTGGAGGTGAGTGGGGAATTTTATATATATTCATATATATTTTTTTTGTTTTTTTTGGACTCGAGGTGCATCCACTGAATTGTTACTCCACCTATCTACCTGTCAAGTCATAAAAGCATAGAGAAAAGGTGGGGAAAAGAAAAGGGCCAGGAGACCACCGCAATGGACAGTGTCAATTTGATAATGAACTACTTTTCTAAGTAGCTTTAATTAACCAAACTAGATTCCTCACTAGGTTAGCTATGCTGTAGTTCAGTTTCTTCCAGCGTAAAGTAACTGGTAACTTTAATGTTTTATTACCTGATTAAAACATTACCTTAATTTGTTTAGTTTTTTAGTTTGTTATTCGGAACTTAATTTGTATATACAGAAAATGAATATTATGAGGATAATCCATCCATCCATTTCTTCCTCCCTTCTGCTACGTTGCCACTGTCACATATTTTTACTCAGAGATTCATGTGTCCCTTCATCATCTGGCAGCACCTCATTCACTGGTGCTGTCTGATATATACACATGGAAGAGAAGGAAACATTCACACACTACACCTTTGCTACATGGCCTTATTTGAGTTATAGAATTCATTGCTGTAAAAGCCGCATGGAATATAACATAATAATCTATAAGTCATCCAGACTGGAGTGTTGGGTGGGTTATTGTGTGTATTTTGTCTGTGAAAAGGCAAGGGGAAATATAAGGTGTGCGGTGCAGGTGGCGCTGGGTGACTCACTGAAATAGCACTCTTACTGAGTTAAAAAAAACCTTGAGGAAAGGAAAGACAGTATCTCCCACAGAATGTTGAAGTGGGAGAAACTGAAACAGGCCTTTTTTGAAACAGTTCTTGATGCAACCACTTAATATTTCTGACCTAATAAACACCAAGTGGTTCCAGTTTGAGCACTGGTTTTAAAAAAACTGGCCTGTTGTCTTACTTGTCAATTTTGTAACATCTGACTTGTACATTTTTAACAACTAAAACAGTCTTCAACTTAACTCAACTCACCCTTTCTAGACAGTAAGAACTGCAAAATGTAGTTAAACTGCTAGTTTAACTACATGCAGTTCACTATTCCCCAACACTACATATGCATAATATGTGGTATCCGTGCTAAAATGAATGAGTTCTTTCTGCAGTGCTTCAAAATGAAGTAATGGTAGACCTAAAATGCTTTTGTATTGAGCTGTAAGTTCAATTTAGCAAAATTGAGCCATAAGATATTTATAAGTTCAACTCAACAAAATAATCTTGAAAAATTGTATTTGTGGCCCCATCTTTGTTTTGTCTTCGGTTTAGAAATAAACAAAGTTTTATAAATCACATGAGCATTTTGCCTTACTATTTCTTCATCATTTCTGTTTAGGTAGCAGCATTCATTAATTCTTATGTGAGAAACAGAAAGGTCACAGATGTATCATTGTCAGTGCCCATGTCAAAATGTCTCTGAGGTTGTCATGACACCAGATACTAAGTACAAACGTCAGTCTTGATTTTATCCCTCCCTGAAACTCGATGATGCAGACCCTATATATAAACAGCAATATATCACTCGCTGCACACATATTGATCATGCTTGTTGTGGCAGAGGTTGTTAAAGGGTCAACTGGGTCTGTGGCTACATGTTGGTTTAGATCCCATTAGGCTCATCTCATACATTTCCACAACAGCATTTAAGGTCAAAAAGATTAATAATCACTCCAGCTGTGGGTTTGTTGCCATGTGACAGTGAAGAGGACTGGTGCAATGTGATTTGTATTGACAAATATAATAACCTTCACCCTAACTGCAGACAGCATACAGTACACGCACAGGCTTGCAGTAGGCGGCAGTTATGTTTAGATGTATTGTGACCTCTTCCAGTTCACAACCTCCAAAATGTATTTTGTACTGTCTGTCTGTGATTTGTAAAAGTCAGTATTTGATAATTTGATATACATTTAATTTAAAGAGCTGGTATTATGGCCCCTTTTGCCTTAAAAAACAACATATTGAATATATTTTAAATATAGATGACATTTTATTGACCCAAAGTTGTTTAGATTTTGTTAAAATCATCTTTATAAGCAGCCCAGAACTCCTTCTGTCCTGTAGCAGGCTGTTTCAGAAAGTTATTAACATATTTTTCATGAGCACCTACTCTGATTGGCCGGAGGTGATGACTTATGTTTTAATTCCGCCTCAGACCTGTTTGTATTAAATAAACCAGGAGTATCAATCGGAGCGATGCTTTAATTCACAGCTCTGGTTTCTGATTGATATTCACTTGTTCCAGAGTTGGGAGAATGTGTTGTGGTGAACAGTACCTCCCCAAATATGATGTTAGCTAGGTTGCTTTTCCCAGCTCCAGTTTTAATAAGAGGAGCTTGCTAGGAAATAGCCAGGAAAAATGATGTCATGAGTAGTTGTTTATGAATAACCAGAAATGACTGGGAATGATTAAAAATATCACCAAGTACTGTATATCAAATTAGCTTTCAAAATCATAAAAAATAAGGAGTATTCTCTGCTCTGAAATGCTGGGGATGTGTCAGGTGAAGACTGAAACCACACCAAATCACAAAAATGTGCCCACTGTTCCTGTCGTGGATGTATTAAGGGAAAACGTATGCATTTGCGGGGCGAAGGCATTGCTGGTTAGCTAGCAAACTGTAGGGTGTAGTAGGTACAGTAACTCACAATCAAACAGGAGAACTGGTACTAATGCACTAGGGCTCAAAAGGAGCATTTTGTGAAAGACCACTGACTGATGGTAGTGGATTGGAAAATATGGTTTTGGTGTTTATGGAGGTGCTTCTCCTTTGTGTTGGTGTTTGAATGAGAGCGGGTGATGCTCAGCTCCTACACAGACACATTTTGAACATTCTGTCCATTCATTTCAATAGGAAATTTCTCTGACAAAAACTTGAATATGTTAGAAAATATAAAAGATATTGCTGATAAAAGTAAACCCAATAATTTCCTCATCTAGATGCACAATTTGGTGTTTGAATCGTGTTTCTACGCCAAACGGTGTAGGAGGAGATACGATTCAAAAATGGATGTGCACAGAGTCATGCCACATCTATTCACTCCTGGTGGGGTGTGGGGACCTGGCATTAATCTCCCTTATGCATTTGAAGCAGAGTGTACCCTTTGGTCTGACAAATAGTCTTTTTTGTATAGGATCAAAACGTCCTTAGAAACCCAACAATGTCCATCTGACTATCATATAAAATCACCGAGAAACATATGAATGGGTTTGAACCCTGCAGCTAATTAATCCATGCATAGCCTGAGGTTCATGCAGCACATCTGATACTTACCATGGGTGATTCATGGGTGATTCATGGTTGATTCAGCTCTGTGAGTAAAGTAACACAAAATATGTGCCTCTAGTACACAGCCAATGCCCCGTTGTAGAAACTTAGAACACCCATGCCGTAGCATACTAGCAGAAAGTTTTTTATTTACCCTGCGAGCCACATCAGGACAATAAAAGAATCAGCCTGCTGTAACCTTATATAGGAAGAATTACAGGATTTATGTAACTGACATAGAAAAGATTGTCCTGGTATATATTTTTTGCAGGTTGGACTATTAAAACAATATCTCTAGAGGTTTCTGCTTGAGTCCTAAGACTAAGAAAGAGAAAGCCGCATGTGGCTCAAAGGACTGATTTTAAGGCACTCTTACTTTTTTAATAAATGTCTTGGAGTCAAAAAAAAAATCTATAAATCTGTGATCTCTGTTACAACCTGTTCAGACCACTTAGGCTGGCTGAGACTGGTGTGCCTAGTGTACCAGCTGTGGAAACAAAGTGTGGTAAAGCATTGTTAAGTTTCTGTGCACTTCATCTCAGAACGAACACCAGCTGACATCAGCTCCAACTCTTATAAATCAATACTAAACCTTTTGTGTGGCACTGCTTTTTATGAAATTTGAGCCTATTTTCGACTGTAAAGTGTAATATAGCACTTGCATGTTCTTTTTCATTTCACTGTATTGGTCTCAAGTGCACTCTACTAAAATCTACTGACCAACTACTGCAACTGACTAACTAAAAGTGGCTTTGTTAAAGTTTTGTCCATATGAATTGCATGTTTAGGGCAGAACCTCTTTCTCTGTTTATCTCTCTCAGAGCGGTCTGAAATACCTGAACTGCACACCTCAGCTGCAACAACGTGGAGACAGAGGGCTTTGCAACCATTCATCACTACCAATAGGTCACAGTTTACAGCCTAACGTTGGACATACATCATCAGTCAGATACAGAGACCAGGGTAAAATGGAGTCTGGTGAGATTAGATTATGTGATGTCAGCCACATTCAGTAGCAAACTGAATATAAGAGCATCTAAGAAGAACTGGCACATCTATTTTACAAGCTGTCTACCAAGGATTAGAAAGCAAACTGAACAAATACATGTGAAGTCCTAGGTTGTTTAAGGTCTACATCGGCTCTAGAGAATAAAGGTTTGTCAAGCCTTGGGCTACTACAGGTGAAAAATATTTGTGTGTGTATATACACAAACTCACCTGCTGTAAGAAGAGTTTAAACATTCAGCTAGGTTCCAATCCCAAAAATCACACCCATTTGACAGGTTCTGGTTGGAGCGCAAGTGACGATATCAGGGATATCAAAGACTGTGGTATTTATGGCATAAAATTTTATTCATAATGAAAGTGAGCTCTTTGGTCATTGTGAGCATTAGTATGATAAAACAGAGATTCACTAATGCCTGAGAACAAGTGTTTGTTATCTGCACACTGAAACTCTAAGAGGCTAACGTTAGCTTACTCACACTTTTCTTGGTTGATCCAGTTTTATCATATGAAAAACAGTTTTACCATTTGTGGTTACAGACATTTAAGACTGAGCTCCATGGACACCTGGCTGAGACTGAGTCTAATCTTTGACTTATTTCACTTTTTGATAAGGGACGAAAATGCTGCTCTGCAAACATGCACACACATCAACAGGCTCTCAGCAAAACGCCTCAATCTGCACTGCTAATTTAATTTAATCATCCCTTTATTAGTCTCGCATTGGGGAAATTTACACACTCACACAGCGGTGGCGGCACTGCCCTGCAAGGCGCTGTAATAATATTAGTTTGCAGAATAGCAAAGCTGCCAAAATAACCTAAATTTGCTTTCTATTGAAATTAAATGTTTTCTATTAAAATAGTGGGATCACAATAAAACAAGGGCATCGCTCTATTATTTTCAACTCGACTAAGCTTGACTTAGTGTATATAACATAGAGCTTCAATTTTTGTGCTGTACACTTGGACAATTTGTGTATTTCACTGATCATAACTCTTAATATTGAAAATATAACATTATTTCTCTACATTTGCTTTATTATCCGAAAACTACTTTATTTTCTTTAAAATGGTTACAACAAATTCTGCTAGATCGTTTGGGAGATGCCAGGCTGCTCGGGGGACTGCTTTCATCCAAAGTTTGAGGTGTCTTGGGTCATTTAACGAGAAAGTGTAAAATGATCTTTTAATATGTTGAGCCCTTTCTTTTCCAGATTCATTTGTACAGCCTGGAGCAGTACAGACATTTCTCCTATATTTAATTTTACATCCAACAAGATGTGGTGTTGTTATTTTCTCACAGATGTCTACCATACTCTCTACACCGGCCCCTGTCTGGGCGCAAGGTATTATGGGATATTGGAATAGGGTGAATGATGTCAAATGGTCAAGCTCAGTGAAACCTAGTCAGTTGTGTTGTCTTCAGTATTTTGCACCTGCAGTAGCCTGTGACCTTCTTCAGTCCTGTCTCTCTTTTTTCTATTTACTGTGGCAGCACTGTGCGATCTGTGAGATACAGAAACCGTCCTCTGCTCTCCATCTGTGCATCAGACAGGTCAAATCTGAGAAGGTAAACTTGACAACAGCATGCATCTTCTAATGCAAACATTTTATAACTTGAAAATTGTCCATTTCACTGCAAACCTCAGACCTTTTTCCCACACTGTGGATTAGAGATTCTCTCTTGTTGATGATTGGCTGTTACCCTCTCGTATTGAGATCCAAGCAGGTGCTTTCCTGTAATTACGGTTTAAGACGCCTCACCAGATAGTCAACCATTAATAGTTGCCCACAGGGCACACTCACACTTCCTTTTGCATAGGAAGGGGAGAGAGAGCAAGTGAGCAGCAGAGAAGAGAAGGTGGGGTGACTTAAAAGAGGGACACTTTCATATTTTCTGATGGAGTACTAATAAAGCTGGACACATGTACATACCTGCACACATACTACACATTTCTAAGCCTTTTTCTGAGCCTCACTATGCTGCATAGCAATATGGTGCATGTGAAATTTGAATTCACAGCAACCAATTACTTCAATTCAAAGGAAAGCAATTGAGACTCTCAGTCTAAATATTTGAGCTGAGGGAGTGAGTGGAGTTTGGGGAGTAAACACATTTTCTGTGTAGGCTTGATAATGTTAGTGTGTGTGTGTGTGTGAGAGAGAGAGACTCGTGCATGCACAGGACTGAAGACTAAATCAAAGGAAAGAGTTGTAAATCTAGCCTCTAGATACTCACTAACTGCTGAAGTCTAAAAAACATGCCCAGCTCCTGAAGCTAGCAGTACCAAAAGTATTTTGTTGATCCTATTCATGTACATGAATCTGCACTGCCAGGTGTTTTCTATTCCTACAACAAACAAACAAACAAAAATCTGAAGACAAATCTGTTAACAAGCTCTTGCGCTTCCTCTGTTGTCTCAGCCTAAACAATGTATTTGTCTTTTACAAAAATGTGAACACTCACCTGATGTAGCTTCTAATATATAACTTTCTGCTGTTGAATTACTGGGGAAGGTTTTTGGCAATGTGCACTCAGAAACTGTCTGATTGTGGGGTGAAGGTGGTAGGTGTAAAACCAGTATAGGCATTAGAGTTGAAGGGGAAGCACTTAAAAGGCTCTCATGTTCAGAGCCTGAGATCCGTGAAGGGTACAAACATGTTAGGCAGGTGGAGTGTAATAAAGACAACTGTCCTGTTGGCATTCTGGTGGTGGTGGTCAAGGTCTGTTGAACTGAGTAACCATGCAGAATTTTTTTTTTCAGAAGTAGCTCGTGACTCGTGTTTCTCTTATACAAGAGGTTCTGGTGTTTCACAGACCACTCCCTTCAATAAGTCAGCTAAGGAAGGGAAAAGGACATAGGTTTGAAATAATATACACATTATACAGTTAAAATTTAACAACATTATGCCAAATACAGTATGTAAACTGTCATCAGACATGGAGCAACATTAACATCCATTTGGAGTCATGTTTCTTACAATGTTAAGAGCAATATTCAGTGTTATTGTGTTGGTCTTTATTATCAACTGTAAAAATGATGAGCTGACAGCTCCCAGGAATGAGGCCACCAAAAGTCAATCACCCCCTTGTAGCTGATGGTGCTTGAGCCAAACTAACTTGTGTGGTTTTTTGGTACAGGAGATATTATCACGGTGATGTGTGTACATGTGGTCATTTTCCTGGTAAGTTTGTTTTTTCTAAAGTTATTTGACGAGATAAAAAGAGATGTATTTCAGTTCATTTGACACCTTTGATTGGTGGTCTGATGCTGTCACTCCACTTGTGGTCGTTACTGTGCAGAATCTGGTTGCAAAAATCAAGAAGGCAGTCGCTGTATTTACAATATTTTGACTTCATTTTTCATAGTGGAGGAAGTGGGTGAGGTGTCATGTCTATCATATATACAGTATGTATGTCAGTGGTCTTCCAACTCTTTAAGGAAAATAAGTGGCTTGGGGGTGTTATTGTAACCCCACCTCCCAACATAATTTGCCAAAAAATATAGTGAACTTTGCTGCAGTACTTGACTTTTAATGTATTATGCGGAGCCACACACATATTCACTGTATATTTACACACACTTGCCATTGCCATGCACAGATACTGTAAAAAGTGGGATTTTCTACCACAATATAGTTTTTGCCGAATTGTAACATACGGTATTGACCTTTCTGTCTGGTGCAGGGTTGGACAGATAGTCTGCCAAAAGCTGCCTGCAGCTGGTGGACATGAGGTTTGCAAGAATGGTGCGTTTTGAATCAGTAAAATTACAGGCTGATAATTCCCTGGGGGTTCATTGTTCAGCCCTCCCCTGTCACACTAAGTAGCAAACATAAATACAAGCTTCAAAACACCTATTTACAAACCTATGGGGTGATATGACAGACTCGACTGTACGTCCATGGTTTTTATAGCCTGTAATTGCTACATCTGTTGTTGTTGTTGAGTTGCAAAATGCATGCAAAGCAGTGCTGGGACAGACTGCTTAGTGTATCTACACAGAATATGACACACAACAAGGCAGCCTCACATATAATATAAACAATAGTACATACAGTACCGCTGCATGAGAAGACATCTTGGCTTATTCTAGGCTAAAAAAAAGTACCAAACAAAAGGAACTCTGACAGGCCCCCCCCCCCCCCCAAATAATGTCAATAACAGTGTCATGCAAATAAATATATACACCACCCTGAGACTTAATGCATAGTGGTTTCATTTATTCAGAGAACAGACAATAGATGTAACACTGTCAGATGAAGTTGGGGCTGGTACACACAGAGTGTGTGTGTGTGTGTGTGTGTGTGTGTGTGTGTGTGTGTGAATGACAAACCAGAAAGAGCTAGTTTTTTTAAGAAGTCCTCTCCATCTCACAAACTGAGTAAGATATGGTGTGATGCCAATTCTGCTGAAGACGTATGGCCATCACATTTTGTGCAGCCTAGAGACAGCAGATGGGAGAAATGTCATGCACATAGCTCACCTGGAAAGGCCAATACTGTTTCATTGCACTTTCCTTCAGATCATACCCTCATAAAAGCACCATTATTTCAACACAAAGCCCTTTAGACAATATACAGTAGTACTGTGTTCCTCCTTAATCATGCATTTACAACATTTGGACTTGTTATGAGGCTTCATGCCTTGCTCTATCTAGATCTGTGATGCAAACGTCCACCTCATGTTTATTCTTTAAGTTCAAATATTTCTTGTATTATGTTTGCAATTGTATAGATGTTTATATGAATAAAAAAAGAGAACAAATTTTAATATATCCATTCAATCTGTAGCCACACGGTGAAGACCTTTCAATCAATATTTTCATCTCCCTATCAGTTCCAGGCGAGTGAGCATGGTAGTGGCATACTACTAGGTTATTACAAAAGCAAATCAGTCGGCAGAATTAATTTTCTTGAAAAATATGAGGCTGGCTAAAGGGATTAATATCCATTGCAGAGCTTGTAGGTGCTGAATTTTCATTGCTTTTCCCCAGCCATTTTCACATGTGTGCTGAAATCTGTCTGCTTGATAATGGCTGGCTGTTGTTTATCACTGTGGGCATTACAATGAGGGTGAAGTTTCTATCATAAACTCTCCTGTTAGTCTGATCAGCATACTTTCTACCAGAGTGGAAATAATAAGAGCTAAGTGCAAGTTTATAATTGAAGATATATTGCTTATCTTCACAGGTCATGAAAAACATTTCCTTTATGTCATTTAGTTGGAGAGATCTGCTTTGCTGCTTGTTGGGGAGAGGGCATGTTTACTGTAAAACATTTATGTGCTTGATCACAATAAATGTCTTTATCTATCTTCTGTCTACAAAGACAAGGGTTGATCAAGCATGGAGTTGTGATGTGTGGGGAGATGAAAAGCTTGTATGCTCTTCAGGGTGCGTTGGTGCTGAGAGCGACTGGAGATCTGGGGGTTTAAAATAACTGTAGCAGCACAGACAAAACACAGAGTGTTTGGTTAAAAAAAGATTAAGCCATCCTCTCTTTTCAACACTGCACCGTGTTGTGGGGTTTTAATCTTTATTTATTCAGTTGACAAGAACTGAAATTTTTAATGATTGTTTTAAAAGCACTATTTTGAAAGTTCAGTGTTGGTTCTCAACTCTGAAGTGATAACAACTACTGTAAATATTAATATGATGAACTCTGAGCTCCTTTAACAGTAAACCCAAACTTATGTGACCACTTCTCTGATACCTAACATGAACCCTAAACAGGAATCACCTGAAATGGTTCTATCACTGGTAAAATCATGTGAGAACATGCGCTCGTGTTTGAGAACAGGAATAAGGCTTTTATTGTTCTGTACTTCATTGTCAGCTAGGGATGTCACTGATTACCTGATTAATAATATAATTGATATAAGATATATTAACTGACAGCGCAGAAGACAGGGGGCTCAGTTTTCCTGCCTATTTGGAAAATTGTGTTTGTGTTAAAACACGTTCACACCACGTTTTAGCACAATTTAGTGCAAATTTACAGTCACACAAGAACAGGGAGCCAAATTTATTTTAACGGCCACACCAACTTAAACCCTTAAAGGATTCACTGTGAATAGTTTTGTTGGGAAATTATCTGAATAATGAAATTTGTGTAACAATTTAGAAAGATAATTTTCAAATCGGATAAATAAAGTAGTCCTCAGGATGTGGCTATAGAGAATTAAATCTGGTCAAACTGTGTTGCTGTACTCATAGTATGCAGCTGTGAGTAAATTATTTTATTTAAGTGCTGCTGGTTACTTTCTGTCCTCCATGCAAAAAAGCTGGTAAGTCATATTACTGTAGCAGACTGCTGAGTTAATAATGATGTGTAATGAATATATCTGTCATCAATTAGGGAATGGAGTAGATAATTGAAAGGAGAAGAAGATATATTAAAAGAATCTTTTGTTGCTGCATCTCATATGTTTTTCCATAGATGCGGTCACGGTGACTCTGCGCCTCATAGACAAATCATTGTATCAGTTTCCTCATGTGAAAACATTTGTTGATGGAGCCGCTACGTGTTCAGAAATACAGTCCAGAACAGCTTGATTCTTCACGTCTCACACCATGTTCAAAGGAAGTAGACTCTATCTAATGGGTCTTATCAATGGGGAAAATAATTGAGGTCAGATAGTGTAATGTAGTCAACATTTCCACTTCTGCAAGTGTCCTTGCTTTTTCTAACTTCAAACACCGACTATCAGACTGTGACACAGCGTAGGAAGTACTGTACCTGAGGTCAAACACATTAACGAATGGGAATGCAAGCTGCATAGGTAAGTATTGTTTAGGCTTCAGGGATACTAGGGCTTTCTGATTAAATACACTTGTGCATCCTGCCCCTATTTCCATCATACAGATGAGAACTCAGTTAATAAATATGCAACACATGCTCTTGCTGATGCTGTGGATAGTGAGTGGGACAACAGCAAATTTGCATTCAACAGCAACAGATGTTGTCATATGCTTAACTACATGAAATCACCTCTGCAGAGTCTCGCAAAAAATATTTCTTACGTCTAGATCAAAGAATGACACCTGCTGCCCCCTTCCTCAGTTATGGGAATTATTTACCCCTCATGTCTTTCACTATAGCTGTTGCCTAGTTCCTGAACACAGGTACCTAAATGGAGAAAGATTTAATGACTGCATTTACATACGTGCTGTCTGTATCGATCCACCTCAGCTCCTACGCAGTCAGCAGATTCACAATTACCACTGTCAACATTAATGTCATTACATGCCAGTTATAGCAACAGGCCTGTAATGGCACCACAAACAAATGTAATATTACACTTAGCTTTTAGCTATTGTGCATATTTAACAACCTGCAGTATTGTCACAAGCTTTCATGGGGTTATGCTGTATGTGAATCTAATATAGTATTATAAGGTTTTTATTTGTTGTGCTGGACATATTTTACAAATTGCACACTGATTAAGAAAAAGAAAATGTCTACTGGTAACAGTCAATATGATTTTTTGCTGCTTCTGAAGATGATTTTCTTTTCTTTACTCCCATATAAATTGAAATACAGTATGTTATGGAGCCAAGCTCCCCTTAAAGCTTCGGAAAATCAGATTAATCACGACTATGTGAGAATTAAAGTTTATGGCTAAGCCAATAGAGGCGAACCACGTCTGTAATTGCCATATGATACTGAAGCATGAGTTGTTGGAAGTGAAATGTGAAAACTGCCTAGCCATCATTTTTTTTTCATATATGTGATTTCATGCAAATGTTCTAAACCCTTGGAAAAAGAGGTAATGGCTTAGTTTGTATAATGACTTTTCATGCCACATTTAACTTTGAGATAGGAGGCAGCCAGTGCCTTTAGGGTCTTAAACCACGTAAAGGCTCAAAGGTAGGAAATCTTATACATATGTATGCAAACTATTGATGCCCATGTAATGCCTATACAGTGTTTATTTATGCTTGTCTTTAAGCCTATACTCAACATAAGCACAATACAAAACTTACAAATAAAAAAGTTGTTTGGGGGGGTGGATGGGGTCGGTTATGGGGTATAACTAACAAAGACATGTTTTCCTATTTACTCCCAGTAAACCATTTTGGCAGGACATTTTCTCACCATGAATTTTCCCACCACAGCACTTGAAGTAAAATGCATTTGGGTTATGGGGGGAAAAAACAAACAATTTCCTTGTTATGCAGGACCATCCGCAGACACAAACAGTTGATGGCCGTACTTTAGAAAATAATACTGTAGTTATCAAAGAAAGCTGTTCAGAGTGAGGTGTGTGGATTACTTTGTGTCACACGTTGTGGTACTGAAAGAAGAGAAACTGTGTCATTTTTCTTGGCCTTTGAGAACCTAAAACAACACTATGTACTGTAGCTCCATTATACTGGGGGCGGTGCCAGAAGTGTCAGCAATGAAAACACCTTGGCAAACAAAATGACTTTACTATACTGGGACACTATAATTTTATTTTGTGAGTTTAGTTGCCTGACCCTTTAGTTGTGTTCAAGGTCAGAGGGCTGGCATGTTGTTTTAGTGCAAAAGTTCAGATGTAATCAATTAAAGTTGTAAAGAAGAATTGTTTTAAAGAACAGCAACATGAGCAAAACCAGCTCTCGTCCATGTATTTATGTCAGTCTCTCATGAAAATGTCCTGTGTAATGTGACTGTTTAGTCAGTTGTGTACATTTAAAAAAAAAAAAACTAACCCCCATCTCTCCTCTGGTCAGTCTATCAGGTGCTTGTGTCAAGTTTTCGCTTTGCAGCAAACTAGCAAATGACTGATCGCCATTTGAGGTGCGCAGAGAGAGAGGTGCTGCTCAGACAAGCTCCACTGCATGTCGGTCAGAGCTCTGCGTGACCTTGTGTCAAATCAAACAGCTCCACTGCTGAAGCCGAGGACATGCAATGGAGGCCCTTTCACCAGAATGGTCAGCAAGGAGACGAGTATTCCCTACAAAGAATGAAAGCCAGCGGTACGTTCCCAACCACATGTCCATTGTTTCACATACTATAAATACTAAGCTTTTTATTTACAAATCAGGCACACCTCTACCCATTTATTTAGTAGCAAATTCAAAATTAAAATTATGGCTTTTGTTTACTAGCCTGACAATAGTAATTAACTGTCATAACTGCACATTTATACTATATTTTGTTCCAACCAAAAATGTTGAATGGACACTCGACATTACATCATGGTGACAAACTACTGTATAGCACAGCTTCTACTTAACTAGTTGAGATTTATCCCTTTGCTTTGTTTAAATTTATGTGACAAAATTCTTAACACTTGCCAACAGGATTTAAATTGTGATATGACATTTAAAGAATGAATACAACCTTTATAAAAAGAGAGCGTCAGCCAAAAGCTGAGGAAGAGCCCGAGCCTTTTAGAGCTACTTATAACATTAGTGTTACTGCACAGTCAGTGATATCAGAGTTGGAGCAGGATGATCTCCAGCACGTTCAGATAAATTTTGACAATAAGCCAAAATTAATTATCGGACATAACACCAGATGCTGTGGAAGGCGCAAAAAAAAAAGTTGATTAGCAATAAGAGCCAATGGTTTTCTTGGCAGAGAACAAATTAACATTTTTCCAAACAAACCTTTAGAACCTAAAATTAAATGTTGAATAAAATCACTGATAGACTAAAATACTGAGTACTGACACAGCTGTGTCTTCACATTACCGCTTATGATGTTTAGAGATTTACACTTGAGCACAAGCACGGAACAGCATCAGGACTGAAGAACTTTTTTGGTGTTTGATTTCTAAAACCAAAACGGTGGAAGTTTAAGGTCAGCTGCTCCCTTTGCAACCAACCATACAAGACAGTATGACAGCTTTATCTTTATCTTTTCCACATTTAGATGAGAACAGAGACATCCCAGAGGCTACCGAATGGTATCAGCATAATTTATAAGGCACAAGTATACCTGAAATTAATATTTAACAGATACTGAACAATAGATTTACTGTCAAAGCTAGACATTCACTTGGGTTTAAAGACACGACTTCTTTTCTTTCTTTGTTTTGGAAGAAAATAAAAAGGGGGGAGGTGGCTTCTTCTAAGGCTGGTGCAGTGGGAAACAGAACACAGAACAACAATGAGATTAGAATCTGGCAATAGGACTATAATTGGTCTCATGTGGTGATAAAGGCACTATTAAGAAGGCCATTAAAATAATCTTTGAAAAATAAATACAGGGAAATAAATCCATCAAATCCAGTGAACCAAGTCCAATATCAGCTCTTCACATCATTCCAAGTCAAATGTGCCAGGTATGTTTGTTGGGGATTAGTTGACATGTTTAGATTAGTTGGCTTGTGGGATGTAATCTGCTGTGACAGATGTCAGAGCAGGCAGCTTAGTGGAGTAGGGAGCAGGGTAGCTGAAAAAATCAGAATGCAAAGCTTTTCCAAACAAACCACCAAAGACCCCTTCTGAGGGGGAGGAGTCAGCAGGTTATGTGGCAGTCGTGACCATAACATCGGGTCTGGAATATTGTGGAAATAAGAGAGAAAACCGTTAATTGAATAAGTCTCTAAGAGCAAGAAGGGAGGACTTGAAGATGGTGATAGCTGAGCAACATTTGGGACTGATAATAACACAGAGCATCCAAAAAAAAAAAAGAAAAAAACATAGAGATGGAATGAGTTTTGAGAGATGTGACACATTAAAATGTGGAGCTATGAACAAGTTTTCTTCAGAAAGGCATGCTGTGATATATTGCCAGTGGGCTTTTTACAAGATAATCACATTCATAACAACTAACCATGTTGAAAACTGTGCAGATTAAGGAGAATTTAAGCTGGGTTTATTAAAATGGGTTTATTACGTATTTAATGGTTTAAGCTAAAACATCTCACAGTATGTAAGATAAAGAGGATTATGCTACTTTATTAGTACAATACTGCAAAGATTCAGGGACATTTAACAGTCCGTTTTTTCCCCAAAAAGATAAGCAAGACACTAACACTAAATGAATAAAAACATTAAATTACACAACTCTCTGATGTCTCTTAAATGTCCTGATTGGTTGCCACAATTTTTTCATAAAACTTACTGAAAAGGAACTAAAACTTGAGCACACATCATGTGACAGCTCAGACTAAGCTGATGTGACTGATAGGCCTTGACTTGTCATTAAATACAAAATATTAATACAAAAACATTTTTTTATATATTCAGGCTTACAGGCTTGAGTTTTTGCTACTGAATGATGGCAAGTGTTCGCAAATTTTGCAGAGAACATTCAAACTTGCTGAGAAATAGCAGTATTTGCACAAACTATATGGAAATTTAAGAAGCATGAGCAACTGAGATCCAGTATGTATCTACTTATGACATATGTGTCCCTGGTATATAAATACCTTATGCATAAGATTAAAATAGGAATGTGGTGGAATATTGCTCTTTCTCCATTTGTGAGCTGTGGCTCTACAGTAGAATTGCGTTATGAGCCCAAAATGCTGATATTTCTTCCTCACACATTCTTATGATCTCAGTGAAATAGACTGGTATGCAATAAATTTCCTCTGCGTTACAAACAAGCCCTCCCCTTCACACACGCATACATAATGTAATGCAATGCCTTGGTAATATTATATGACTAAAGAAACTCTCTTTGGGAAAATAACTGGATTTTACCCCCCAATATAATGTCTCTAGGGGCACAGGGGAAGATTAATGTGGTAAATATGAAAGACTATTTTTAGGTCTCCTGGATTTCTTAGCATTGAGCCAGTGTGGTTGCTGCCTTACAACATGTGGAAAACTTAAACGTAATAAGGAGAATCATACTTTGCTCCTCATTTTTCTATTGAAGTTTGTGACTTCTTGATTGGCGACCAGATTCATTCTGTCCTTTCCTCTGACGGGGTTTGAGAACCCAGGATCAGACTGTGGTTTCGTGTTTCAACATCGACAAGGAAAATGAATAGCTGTGAAAGAGCTGCAGTGACACAGAATCTGCAGATAGTTTCAACCGGCGGGTATTCATTGAGGGAGATCCTACTGCCTGAAAGGAGATAGAATCAAATCAGCACAGATTATCAAGTCGTGGTACTTTACAACCCCTGCTGGGGGACTGTGATCAAGCTGTGGGCTACAGGAGTTTCAGTGATATCTGAATGTCTCTTCTACCCACATGCTGCAGAGAGAGAGAGAGGGAGGAGCTGATGTACTTCAAATGTCTGTCACATGGGCGAGATAGCTGGCCTTGCTTGTACAGTAGCCTGAGCAAATCACTGGGTACACGTTGCTTAACATGAAATGATTCGTGGGCAACAATGTTTTATTGGGCCATAATGGGCAAAATATCACTCTAAATTTAGCATCATTAAGAAATCGTCTGAAGACTGCACAATATATAGATGTGCAAAAACATAGTTATCACTGTTGTGTGCATATGAAGTGTATACTAATTTTTTACATCTCTACCATTTAATATCATATACTGCTTATGTGTATTTTTCAGTTTCTGATGTATGTGTATAAAACTACAGAGCCTTTGTTTAATTTATGATGTTAAAAACACTGAGGTGATGGTGAATTAAAACTGGCCATTTTGTTATGCTATACTGGATTTTTCTTGATTGTGATTGTTTATAAACTCATTAATAAAAGTCAACCCCACAGGTACATTTTTCCTTTGTGTGTATAAATGAGCACTTCATGTTGTTCATAAATGTGTTAGAAATCTAAAATCTAAAATGATAACTCTTTCATTTACATAAAATTGTTAACATAATATGGGGTTCGGTTGCAAATCTGAGATTGACCTTTCTAAAAGAGAAACAGAAAAATGCTTAATGGATTGCTAGAAACTGAAACTAAATTGCAAAAGGAGAAAAGACAGTGAGGGATCAATGCAGCAAGCTGTGAGAAGGGTTGTTTCTTCTCTAAAACTTTATAGATACCCACTGGAAAAAGAGTGACAGCTCTTCTTTAACACAGAATTGCCATATACTGAATCACCATGTTTAAATGCCTTGGAAAGAGCAAATGCAAGTAGAAGATAGTGGCTTGAAATCCACACAGTAAAACACAGATGATGCACTATTGATTTGGGCCTCAGGTTGCTCATCTGTGATCTCTCATAACTGAGAAGGGTATGTCTGGCAGGTGTGTTGATTTAACCCAGGGGCTGCAGCTCACTTTGACATAGCTAAGAATATACTCCACTGCAACTATAGATAGATATGACAGCACCTGAGAAAGTGTAGATAGATAAAAGAGTTGCACTAAAGCTCCACTTTGTATAAGTTTCAGTGTCTTGTTTTAATCAGTCATCATATCTGAGGTGTTTAATAATGTTTGATAATTGCAGCCATGTTTTTTATTTGTCCTCTAGGGCTAAACTGCCTTTGTTGTGTGACCAAACATCATACCTACCTCAAAATTTTGGAGTTTACAGCTAATTTGGCCTGAACATTTTTAAGCCTTGATTAAAAATAATTAAAAGTAAATAGCATTTTAGCTTGTGTAACTACAGTAGGTAAACCTTGGTTTACCAGAAATCTATTTCTGTTGAAGTAAGTGTTTTGTGAACGCTTTATATTTATGGTGTCTGTGTTGTTTTAATGTATTTTATCCACCATGAAAAAATGCCTGCAGGGATAAATAAAGCTTATTGGATTAAATTAAATTGAATTAAAATGGCCCTGCAATAGCAAGAGTGAACCCTTCACTGAGTCACAGGCCCCTAATTTTACTCTCAGCACAGGCAAATCTTTATTTTTAAAAAAAGAAGAAGTTGGTTGCTCATTTCTGCATCTTGGCAAGCTTATTGTAAGGGTTTGTTGTAAACATCATAATAGTCCTTGGTCATTTTTTTCTACACTGATGGTTTTATTCCATTTCTACATGTTATTTTTTATTATGTGATTGGGCTTTCTCTGTCATATTTTTGTAAGATTTTTCACTCTAACCAGTGTCAGCAGTGTCATAATTCAACCTTGGGTTTACATCTTTAATTCTGCCTTCTCTTTCTTCTGTAAATTCTATAAAGTAATACAGTAATGTGTCTACAGCTTTTGAATAGAGTCAACACATTTTCTTTTGTTAGTTAGAGGAGAGCTTGTCTTGCACTTGAATTGATGTTTTTCAAATTCTTGGGCTTCTCTACATTTGCCACACCTGCTCTACAGATATGTTATAATTTACCCATCTTCCATGTGTCATTTTTACATAAGGAGAATTTGACATAAATTACGTCTGTTTTCAAACATTACTTATATTTTAGAGCTGCCCTCACCCAAAAGAAACTTACCAGGGTGGCTACATACTACTGTCTGTTACAACTCCAATGGCATCCCATAAGAATTTGTGCATTTCATTGTGTTGAAATGGGATCACCTTCAAATCTGTTTTCTACTGCAGTCTTCCATGTGGAAATGAGGAGTTGTCCATGCTTTTGATTTAGGATCTGCTTTAGCGCATCTCTCTCTTATAGTCTGCTGTAGGAATTGTCCATGATGCTGGTTTTTGGTTTGTTTTGAGCTACAGTCTTCTCTCTAAAAATTAGGAATTGTGTTTATTGGAGATCACTGAAGTAACACTCTCTCACAGCTTATAGTTCAGAAACAAGGGAGTTGTCCATGGTGCTGATATTAGATCGGCCCTGTATCATGGTCTTCCATTTGAAAACGAGGCGTTGTCCATGGTGCTGATTTGGGCAGAGGGTCATAAACAGCAGCTAACAACATTCTGACCAACTCAGCCTGCTAATTATAATGCAATGTGACAGCTGGACCATGTGCCTGTTATGTGCTGTAATCATGTCAAGGCAATTTATTTATTATTTACTTATGTTATTTAAATTGGTTTTTGAAATGTGAGCAAAGGTTGGAATCATGTAGAATCATTTCTACATGGGAGTGTAGTATTGGTAAAGTGTCCTGGTAACACCACCATGACAGTGTGTATGTACCATTTTACCCATGGTCACCCTACCTCTCTCTCACTGCCCTGTATTGATCTGCTGCTGGTTGTGTCTCACAGTACTAAATCCACAGATATTTATGTTTGTAGCTGCTGGTCTCCGGTTTCCATTATGAGCTTGAGCGATAGGCTTGGGCACTGTCTCAACACCTTGCTGCTGAGGAAAAATGTAATATTCAAAGAACATGTCCTTAGTCAGCACTTCTTAAAAAAGAGCTCACTATATAAGAGTAAGATGACCAGGAACAGTAAGTGTCCTGAAGCATAGTGTAAAGGTCAAGCTGCAGGGGAAAAGATGGAGAAATACTAATGCTAACAAGCTTTTTATGGTCATGCAGCAGAACTCTGCAGGAAATAATATGGATAATAATTAGGATGGATAATATACATAATATGAACACCTCAGGGACAAGAACCTTGACTTTAAAGCGAAATTTAGCACTGTGGCAAGATATATCAGGTTAAATGCCAATCAGTTGCATATGTATGTCAGGTATTAAACTGACATGGAAATCAAATCCTATATGTTTATCTTGAGAGCAACTGGGTGCAAATTTCCAGAGCATCAGACAAGAGACAAACTATTGATTTTGGGAGAAAAGGAAAAAGAACAAAATGTCTCAAAAGTAATGAAAACAGACAAAATGGATCTGTGGAGCTGTGTTCACAAGACAAAACTGGCCATCCAACAGCAACACAGTGGACATTATGTTAAGGGTTCCAAAATGCTGGTGTTTGTCTCATAAATGGTTAAAAAATAAAATTAATGCTCATAGAATCATTATGTAAAATCTTTTTGTTTAACATGAAGTACTTTGCCCAATCCATAGTGTTTCTACATGTAATCTTTTGCTTGTATGTCTATTAGCTGAACTATTGAGTCCTTAACTGGGATTAACATGAGAACAGATATAAGCTGTTTCTTTCTCTCCCTCTGCTTCTCTCTGCTCCCCCCGCCCACTCCTCTTTGAATTGCTTTTCCTCTGTTCAACACCTCTGCACACTGGCTTTTAAAATCCTTGTTGGTACATCAGCTTGCTAACCTCTTTAACCTTGCTGCGTGAGGCTCTGAGAGACTGCGGCTGGTTGTGATGGTGGGTAATCTGC
>NW_018127881.1:2694471-2708401 GCF_001952655.1 Monopterus albus
TCTTTCCCTCTGTCACATTCTTGTCCCTTCTCCCTCACTGCAAACTTCTCAGGTACACACACACACACGTGCATGTGCTCAGATTAGCAGGTAAACCACTTCAAGGAAGTAGGCCTACTTGACATTTTTACCTTCTCAAATACCCAAAGAAAATTTGTCTGAATACCACCTCCGGACTTCATCACAGTCCATTGTGTTCAAGCCTATTTTTCACTTCCTTTTTCCTGTTGTTTTCTACCACTCATACAAGCAATAAAAATGTCACTATTTCTCTACTGTAACTGAAAACCATCACGGTCCCTCTATTCTCACTTTCTCCACTGATGAGAATCAGTCAGCAATTTACATATGCACAGAAAATCACAATCGCATTTGTGTGAATTTACAGTGCAGCCTGTCCATGCTGTAACTGCCCTTAGCTGTGAAAGTTATGAATTAGGTTTGTTTCATCAGCGTGCTCTGTTCTTGTTCTCTATCAGAATACACAAACAAAAACTACATGTGATTTTCTTTTTTCTCTTTGTGGACTGCATTTCTAACGGTTGTAGTAATGCACTTGTGCCAAAATGATCAGGTTTAGGTGTGGCCATTCATCTCTTTAGCTCTATTTTGGAGTTTATATATCTTTTCTATGGTTTCAGACACATCTTTCTGACATCTGGACAATTTTCAGCTTGTGTAGTACATGGTCTGTCAAAGGATCTGGGTCAAAACAAAGTGGTTCTGTGTTCGTTTTTGATTCTACTGTTGGCTCCACTGACCGCCTTACTTCTCTCTCTCTCTCGCTCTCTCTCTCTCGCTACCTCGCTCTCCTCCACTCCTTCATTTGTAGGTCTCCTCCATCGCCACCAGGGGCTTTCCACACCGCGCCGTTCCGGGAGCGGCTTGGCTGTCCCCTCTCCTTGTGCTTCTCGGAACGGAGACTCCAGACGCGCAGCGCTGTGGCCGACAGGGCGCACGGGGCGTCTGTCCCTCAGATCTTTATCACATCGTGGATCGTATACCTTTCCATTCCGAGAGAAGCGGCAAGTTTAATGCCCATCACCGCAACGCTCTGCAACTTGTAACGGCAAAGGCACTTGTTTCCTACACAAGACAAGAAAGGTAGGACTTTCGGGATGTTTTAATTCATGGGGAAAGTTCGCTGTGCAGTGGTTTGCTCTCGTAACATACGACTCCACTGGACTTGCATGAACGCTTTCACCTTGCGCCGTGGGAGTTTTGTATGTATTGCAACTGAGGGAAATTGCATAAATGCTTACATAGTGATTTTTGTGTGCGTGCATATCTATAAGGGGGCAGAACGCTGTCCTTTATTGAAGTGTATTATTGAAGCTTTTTCATCTTTTCTTCAGGGCTGAACATCGCCACCTAACTTGTTGCCAGTTATGACACAATTAACGGCGGGTTAGTGTAGTCGGTAATTAAAGCTGGCAGCAGCTCAGTCGTGATTCCGATCATACAAAATGGTTTTGATAGTAAACTGAAGAACTGCAACGAATTTACAGTGAAGCAGGAAATGGTATCCGATAGATTCCACATGCAGTGACATGACTGCGCGCTGATTATTGTGTCATAAATTTAGTGTAGCAACATTTCAGTAAAATAACCCCAGTGCCATTGGGCAGCAGTACTAATGGGAGTGGGCTACGTATTTCGTGTGGTATGATTGTGGAAATTCAAATTCTCCAGTGTTGAGAACTAGCAGCTACGCTCCCCTAATCAAGAGTAACCTACAAATACTGTACCTATGTGTAAATATGCACGGCAGCCTAACTGTAGCAACACCACCAAATTACATATATATAGGGTGTAAAATGGGTGCACCTACCTCCTGCCCAGAGGGATGCTTTTCCCGAGGACTGCAGCCACTTGATGCGCCAACAGGATGCATTTGGGGAAGTTGGATGTGTGCCATTGTGCACTAACGACATGCTGTTGAATGGCTGAATGCAGATTTACAAGCATGGTCATCAAAACAGTTTAAGCAGGACACAAAATATTGGATTCGCACATATGCAGCTTTGTAATGAAAGTGTATCCCTCCCAGATACAGTTGTAAATTCGAAGTGTCTTTTCAGAAAATAAGGGGTAAAAATCCTTTCACTGGTTTGATTTCATTTATCACTTACTTTAGAAGCAGTCACTTATTTAATGTTCTAATCATCTTTTATCTTCACTTGGATCTACTGGATTTTCACAGATCAAATTAGCTTCAGCAACAATTTCTGTCCTGTTTAACACATTTTGCTGGACAAGAGCCAAGTTTTGTGCAGCATGCATTTCTCAGCAGTTGTTTTTTTTTTCCTTTGAAATCTGCTCGGCTCCTTCTCAACAGCCTTTCCTTGGACTTCCCTGTATTTTCCTTTAATTGATTTACTGTATTTAACATTATTTGTATAATTTACATTTAGATTTACTTAAATATCATTTGATATATGTTAAGCTCATGAAAAAGTCGCAAATGAGACATATAAATGGTTGGTCATGCTCTCACTGTAGAAAAAGCTTCATTGTGATGTGATTTAGCTTCCTGCGATCTCAAGGACACCCCACGGCCATAAATATATCACAGCTACAAGACTGATCAAATCCCTACTTAATATTTGTTTTGTTGGAAGGCAGAACTTTCATCTCAGTGGTATCTGGATGACATATGACCTATTCCCAACAGGGGGACGTCTGTGTGTGGGTGCCTATTGTGGAATATGATTTGTGATCACGGGGTCACAGTACGCTTTAAGCTTCAGTATTACTGAGTGACCTTGGCCGAGGTTTAACGTGTGTACTCCTTAGTGTGCATTCTTGACCATGTGTATTGGCATTTACATGTACGTGTGTGTGTGTGTTAGTGTGTGTACATGGAGAGCTAGGTATGTTTGTATGACCACTGACATGCCTCCGCTTATCATTTATTCTGAGTTAAGTGGTGTTTGTGAAACAGATAAATGCTTCCTGTCCCAACAGCCATTTAGGGACTTTAATTTTCCAATTAGATGCTGATCAGTTCAGGAACTGGTCAAGGAGGCATGACCTCTGTGTGAGGACCATGACCTTTATTGACTCTGTATTTGCAAAATCAATATATGATAAAAATGTGTTAGTGGTGAGATTAGCAAAACTTTAATCGGAATCAATGGTTTAAAGTTCTCTATGATGTCAGGTCTCCTCTAGAATGTACAGTTCTTATTGTTCTTATTTTGATGTTTATCAACAATGTAATCAGTATCATAAGAAGGCAACACAGGATTGTTTTCTAAAGTATAAGCACCTGAAGAGATGGTGTATAAGTCCTTCCTAAGCAGTTAAGAAATTATTCAGTTGTTATTTTAACAGTAGTTAGGATGTTTTCTTCAATTCTTTCATGCCGCAATAGATTTTCCATATTTGGACAAACGTCTGTAATATTGTAGAAACACTTCAGAGTGTGGTGGTTGTTGTTATTATAGCTATTAGTGTTGTAATGTCAAATTACTTTTTGATGTACTAAACTTCCTACCAATGTGCACCGTGGATTTTGTTACAAGGCTCTTTGAACATCATTTAAGATCAGCTGATTGACAAACATGCAAGGACACACATAAATGTGCACAGATAAACTACATGCTAATAGCTGGTAGGGGATAAGGAATGTAAAACCTTTTCAATGCAACAAAGAAAAGAAAATGAATACATTTGTCACCTAACTGTCAATTACAGACAAATATCTGCTTTGTATCCTAGACTCCTTTGTTTTTTCAGCTGGTGGTCTAACCAGCGTGCACATTACAAGGGCCATGTAGCAGTAACCCAGATGGCAGAATGGGCTGATTGTGATTTATGTACCAAAACTGAATGCATTACTGTGAGCTTCTGGAGTCAGTGCCAAGTCGAGGCAGGCATTTTCACACATTTTTCAAGACACACACACACCCACACAGTCTTTGTAAGGACACCCATAAACATAACACCTTATTATTTACCATCACAACTAAATGCCCAGCCCAAGCACTTACTGTAACTCTGACCTAAACCTAATTCTAACCATAATCCTAAAACCAAGTCTGAATCCTGAAGCAGCTCTGTGGGGGGGTGTGTGAAAGAAAGGGCCACCCACTGTGATTCAGTGGGTTGTCTCCCAACCGGAGGGTCGGAGGTTCGAATCTTGGAGGCTGCGGTCCATGTGTTGAAGTGCCTCTGTCTCTGCATGCTAAGCTATCTTCATAACTACATTTGTCAGGAAAATTAAACACGATCCTACCATTTTGAGACATCAGGTTAAAGTCTCAAAGTGCAATAGCAAGTTCCTCCCTTCCCATTCAGACTCTAGTTATATAATGTCTTGCATTACCAGATGTGGCCAAGGTTAAGACAGTGCATGTGAACACTTGCATTATTCATTAGGTCCTATTCTAGTTGGCTGGCAGTGAACTTAAGTCATCACCTCTATCCAATCAGAGCAGGTGATCATTAATAATGTACATTTTATGTTAATAACTTACAAAAAAACCCACTAGAGGACAGATGGGAATCGAAGCTGTATGTAAAGATGAATTTAGAAAAATCAAAAATTTGGGTGATTAAAATGTCAAAAAAGGCCATAATACCAGCTGTTTAATATTGTGCGCATAAAATAAAAATTCCATTCCATCTCAAACAATCCATTCCACTTTCCATTTTCTTACAGCTTTTTCCCTCTGTCTTTCTCTCTCTTTTCACACACACAGACACACACACACTCACTCACGCACAGCCCTCCTGAAAAATCGTTTAGATGAAGCAGTCCACTGTTGTGAGACATTGATTACCGTTTACCAAGCTGGAGCATAAATGTAATGTTAAAGGGGAGATGGCTTGGATAGACAGATGGAGGGGGGGCAGTGGGAAAGGAAAAGAGGAAAGGAGAGCGAGAAGGAGGCTGATAGATGGCACTGGTTTGGCAGTAAAGATGGCAGATACAGAGGTAAAACAGGGCATCTTTATGGCTAACAGAGAGGGGACTGATTAGCCCAACTAATTGATCTGGACCTGTGGTAATGTGCCTGGTCCATTTTCAGTAAGCTAAGTAAACACACTCACATTCCCCCACACACATTTTCACAGTCACGCTCCTCACTGCCGACACCCACTGTCTTGTTGCCAGTCAGGGATGGTCATCCCTTAGTCACTTCATTACCCCCTCCAGGCAGGGACTGCATCAACCATATTAACTCTTGAGCCCTGTGATAGAATCACTACGTAGGAGGAGACAGAGGGCTGAGAGTTTTGGATGAGCGCCATGGTTGATTTTCCACCTGTATTTGCACTTGATTTCAAGGAGAGGGTTGCAGGCAAGGCTTTGATCCAACAATACTGTGGCTTTGGGAACTCAGCTAATTTTTGATGCTCTATCTTGTGATGAAACAGGTTAATAATACAATTTTTTGTCATTGTCACAACTGTGTTGGAGATTAAATTGCAGTGAGGCTGTAGTCACATATCCTGGGGTCTATCTTATTCATAGCATCATCATCATGTTTTATCAGCAAACATTCAAATAAAGGGAATAGTTTGACGTTGTCAGAAATAAGCCTGTCTTGCTTAAAGAAGATTGACACCATTCCCACGACTTTACAGGAATCTCGCTGGATGTCTGTTTAATGTTGACACTATTAAATGTCCACCATATTTTTGTGTGTTGGTTTGCTCTATCAGATGGCTGCTTTGATGATCTCATATTTACATCTAAAAGCAGCAGAAAGGTTTTCTCTGGGAGGACAGTGCACTGGTTAACAAAATAGCAAAGAACTGGGCAACAAGAGTAAAAAATGGACACAACAAGATTCAGACAGCTGTCGTGTTCATCTGTCCTTCTGATGCAGTAAAATGTGTTGATGTGGGTTAAAGCCAAAAGAGCCCTATTTAATGGAGAGTTCAAACTAAATCTGAATACACACTTTCAAATGTACAGTAAGTGAAATCATCAAAGGACCTTTGGGTGCTGAATGGAAGACACTCTTAGACTAATGCAGTTGCTGAAATTTGGAAATAATTTTTGTAGCTGTAATCACTGCAGTGAAATGAAAACATGAGGTCCATTTACAGTAGATTAAAAAATAACAGCAGTCTGTATATCTTGACGTTCAGGTTCTTGCCAGAGTCAAATGAATTGTGATTTTTGTTCATGCCTAGCGTTGCTGTCGAACATTTGTTGCCATTTATTGAAGATCAAAGAACAAACACATTATGCGAATAATATTTTTCACTTTTCCTGTGCTTTAGAAAGCCGCAGCCTTGAATATATTTGAAAATAACAAGAAGCTCTTCTGTCTGCAGTGATAAATTTATTGCATTTGACATATAGACCATTTGTGATGGTTCATGTTCAGTTCTCCTAGTGTGCTGCTGCTTGTTCTTCTGTTTTACTGCCTGGTGTGCATGGTTTCCTTGAAGCAGGATTCCATTTCTGGTGATAGCATCCAGGTAGTCAACCTGCCTTCTGAGGCAGGTCTGCCGGACTAGGTTTGTGCTTCTTGCACTGGAGTAGGAAGAACAACTGCTTAATAAACAGGCAGTTCTTCACCTGGATGTCACGGTTCACACACGTTCTCCCTGTGAGTCTGGCATAACCCCACACAGCTTATGCAGCAGTATATTTCTGCATCAGTATCAGCTTTGCAGGGATGAAGGCTGCCAAGGTAAGGAAAATCACCCCCATTTTTGAGACTGAAATATCTGATGTGCATTGAGACACACAAATGTGGCAAATCACCATACTGCATATGCTCATGCACACATGTGCACGAGCATAAGCACAAGGGGATATTTTTGAATGTAAGGAGATTAAAATGAACAAAAGTCTAGAGATGATGTGAAGAAGAATAAGTTATTATTGTCATATTGTTTTGTTTGCTCCCTTCAGATTTATGCATGCAGCCAAGTGTGAGAGGAGGCTTTGGGGTCATTTCAAAAAGTAAACAGCCCACATTCAGTAGCAGTTAATTTTATTCTCGGCAAGTGATTGTATTGCCTGTAAATATGAGTTTCATTCTGTTTGACAGGGGAAGCACATGTTTCTTCAGCTCTTGTCTCATCTCCGATTATCAGCTGGCAGTATAACTTGACATTTTTTAGACCGAAGATACTCGCTGAGAACGAGTGACCCTGAAATGAGATTTATGATGGGCTGTCAGTTTCAAACACTTACAGAGTGAACTATGTATAGGCACAATAGAAAATACCTTTCTCTGTGTAGTTTAGTTGGTTTGCAAACTAGACTACTGTATGAGACCCTTTAATGAGTTAACTTGGTTCAGTAAGTTAAGAATTCATTTATTTTCAGACGATGAAGTGGCAAACATGAATGCCAGATATTTACCTTTGTGACCAACAGTCCATTGCAGAGCTGAACAGATATATTCTGTTGCCTTGAAACAGTGCCTTTATGAGAATTTTCTCCAATTGAGCAGTTGTTTTTCAACCAGTGTGCACAAACAAGTAGCATTGTGTAGTTAGTTAGAACTGGCATTCAGAGCATGAGGAAGCCAGCTGCCCCAGTTACCTACCATGTTAAGCTGACTGGAGACTACAGATTGTCTGCAGATATGGGTCTGAGTGTGAGTGTCTGTCCATGTCAGTCCATCTGTGAACTGGAAACTTGTCAAGGGTATTTTCCTGCCTTACAATCTATGCTGGGAGAGGCTCCACTGCCTTGTGACCCTGAGTAGGAATAAATGGATAAGGCAATGGATGAATGAGGAAGCATCCATACACAGTTGGTATATTTGTCAAAATTATCCTCTAAAGCTTTTTATTTAGTGTCTGATAATGCAGCCCAGCAACAGACAGTTGGCTCTTGTGAGTGGTTAATATAGGCTTTGGCTACTTTTCCTGCCTTTGTTTTCCTCTCTCTCACTGCCTTTGTCTCTGTGTCTCTCTTGCTCTCTCTCATTCTCATCTCTGACTGGCAGGATTTTAATCTTGTGGCTGATAAATAGCTCTAGCATAATGATGCTTGCTGTGTAACATGGAACAGATTGCAAAAAAAAATGTAATTTCTTTTTAATCTGGTTTGTTAGAAGGCACAGTATGTTAAAAAAAGGAATGAGTGAACATACATTAATTCATAGTAGTCATACGGTTGATGTAAAGTGAAATAGGTATTGTTGTATGTTGTCACACCTGCTAGTTGTTACAGCAAGTGTTGATTTATATAAATATCATAACAGAGCAAACCTGTCAGATTTATAGACTGCAGTAGCAGCTATTTCCCCCTTCTGCTTTGCAGATTTACAGTAAACATAGGAGGTAATGATTTATACTGAAAACACCATAATATGTTTCTGCATATTGTAGAAGTCACTGAGTTACAATATTACTAACATTTGCACTGTTAAAATCTAGAACAGTTACATTGTGTCTGGGCCGACAGAGAACAGCATGTGTGCGGCAAGTGGCAGCTTTAGGTTATGTGTCTGAGGTCTGCATAAATATGGTTTCCTTTGGGCTAAGTAATAACTCTTATAACAGCCCTTTCAGAGACTCCTTAGGAGCGGAACTAAGTTGTTTTCCAATGTGACACCGTTGGCACCTTGCAGAGGCATAATGGAAAAGACATTCTTAAGTACTTGTGGTTAAAGTGATACTAAACCGGTGGAGCAAATCTCTGTCTTAAGAAAACGAGCCCCTTATGAAGTACTGTATGATGTGATGCAAAAATTACAAGTTTGATTGTGCAGTGGAATTTTCCTCTGTGGAAAAGGAGCGTAGGATTGAATAGTTTCAATAAGATTGCATGGTATAGTTTTATAAAATCGTCCTTAATGCTCTTTCCTTTTACTGCCACCCACGAGAACACACACACAAGCAAACACCAAAAAAGGATCCAGAGATTTTAGTTTTTATGTGTTTGTTGAATTATGCACTGAGAACACACTCTTGGGGTTGGTTGTACAGTCTTAGTAATGGTATTAGCTTTTTCTGGGTAAAGCATGTTTACACACACACACACACACACACACACACACACACACTTGTTAAAAACAGGCACACACACTAAGATGCACACAGATATGTGCCTGAGCATTAATGCACACATACACACACACACACACACACACACACACATATACATATGCATACATACATCATCGTATGTTTGTCTCCATACTAAAAGGTTTAAAAGTTCTCTTTATTTTCCCTCGTGAAAACATTTCATACTTGTAAAATATGGTAATCTTAGTTTGGACTGGCCAACCAAGTCTGAACGAAGTTTCCATCAAATAAATAGTGTTTACTGGCCTTGAAAAACATGAATATGCAAGAAGACTTCCATGGTCATCAATACACTGTAGCCCATAATTTAACAAAAAAAAAGAATGATCATTTGTTTTCTGCTTTACTCTGCGGCAGTCCTCTGTGTGATGGTGCCATATTACACCGAGGTCAATCTGCTTGAGTAATCACCCTGCATCGCAGATTACGGTCAGGAATCCATCAATTGAGCTGTCTCTGCCGGACAACAAAGCCGTCAGCTCAACATTTCAGACAAATAGCTGATAATGCTGAGTTATAGCTCATTTTTTTCTTTCAATAGGAAAAGCATAATCTCCACAATACCTCTTGAAGGAAAAGAATTCAATAGTAACCCCCAGACATGTACCCAAGAGGGTATGAGAAAAGCTGTATTGTTGAGAAGTCATAAGGCTTTGACATAATCCCCATGGCTCCCTTGGAAGCAGACAATAACAAAATTGCATAAAACTCAAGCAGGACTTGTTCAACTGTATTTCAGTGTTCTAATTGTGCTGTGAATGTTTGGTGTCTCTGGTGACTGCAGTCTGTAAAAATCAGTGCTACATGATTTGGCTAAAGTGACACCAAAATTAAGTAAAATTAATGGAAACTGATGTGTAGTGTGGAACATTTTCATTGGGTTTGTTCATTCACTCACTGTACGTGAATATGTTGTGTACAGTCATTTTGCCTTTTCCTCAGTCAAGGGCTTTCAGATAAAATGTTGAGCCATTTCATTTAGAAATTGTTTGCATGGTAACCTGTTCTGTAACAACACCACCAATTATAAATGACCTTTTTGTCTTGTATGTCTCCTATCTGCCTGTTTCTGTATTCTTTGTGCCACTTCATCTCCTTTTCGTGTGCTCCCAATTTCTTTCAAACTCATCTTTGACTTGCTTCATAATTTGTTTTCAGTTCTCCCTCTTTTCCCTCTGCCTGTATCTGTGGTGACTCAGTGGTTAGAATTGCAGCTTTACATCAAGATGGGTTAATAATACCACACAGCTTAGTTCTTTGTTGAATTTGCATGTTCTCTCAAAGTGTGCTCCACTTTGCTCCACTTTCTTCTCACACTCCAAAGATATCCAGGCTCTGAGAAGGAAACTGTAAAGTTTCCTGGAGTTATGCATGTGTTGTTCTCTACACATCTGGTAGCCCCAAACATGCTCCGGCCCAACAAATCTCAGCCAGTGTAACCTGTTTAGAAAATGGATGGATGGGTGTTCTGGGTTCTTTTTCTTTGTTGTTTTGTCTCTTGCAACAACCAGCAACATTCCCAACAGCCTCAGCTCTGCTGAATCCAGACCATTATTTGTCTGCTTAATGATGACGAAGGTGCCATGTCGAGTCATAGTGATGACATATTAAGGTTTATTCAGTGAGTGTCCGATTTAAACCCTGGTGAAAGTGCATGGCCCATGTACTGCAAGCTTCCTTATCTTTCTGACTTTCCAAACAAAAAATGTAAATGTTGTACCAGCTATGTGTGTGCACTTGGAACCGTGAACTATGGAAAAAGTAAATGCTGTAGGCCCTCCACAAAGCACAACACAACCAAAAAATTTTAACATTTAATAGTCATTATAACTATAATGACCAATAAATAACGAAATGAATATAATTACTAATAACTAATAGTCATGAACTGCAGTATACACAGGATCAATAGTGGGGTTTTTTGTACTTTGTGTGTTCTTTCACACCCTAACTGCTCAAAGGGGATTTGTTGGGTTTTTCTCAATAATAATAATAATGATAATAATAATGTCTAGACCTTACAATGTAAAGTGCCCTGAGATTACTTTTGTTGTGATTTGCGCTATACAAATACTACTGAAATGAACTGATTTCAATTGAAATAACATTTCAATAACAGTTGAAAAACATGAATAATAAAAATATATAGTTTTTATATCATAATAACTAAATCAGGGGTGACACTGAGTGATCACAGAAACATAGTTTGCAGGTTGACTACCTCTCTGCTGATAAATAAAATGGAAAAAAGTGAGTATTTTAAAGACACTGTGACCTTCAAGAGCACAGTCAGCCAAACTGAGTATGAGTACTTCTATTCTTAGAAGCTATAAAAACAAGCTAGGGAGGAAGAAAAGACAGAAAACATTGGGCATGGCATTGCATTGCCGCCATGACACCCTCAGGAGCATGTTCCTTAGATTTGCAATCCTACAAAAACCTTAAATCTCTCAGAGGCTTAGCCAGCAAAGTTAGTAAGGATACAAAGCAGATCTGCCAAGATGGTTTCAGAAAGTTCCCTCTCTGGTGCGCTGAGGCTCTTTTCACAGAGAAGTGTTGACTAGATTCTAAAACATAGATAAGTTGAGCTTTTAGATGAAGATTCATGGCAGTCTGATTTTGATATATCTTTGAACAACTGCCACATGGTTTTGTCATTTTGAGCAGGGATCTACACCCTTAACGGGGAAACCGGTGATCCATGCTGCTTTAAGTCCCTTCAGAACAGCATTGCTGGTGTAAAACCTGGATGGCAAAAAGCATGACTCTCTACAGTTAAACCAGAGAAAACCGAGCTCCTAATCTTCAGCCCAACAGATTATTCCTGAACTCTGGTCAACACTATTGGGTCGGTCATTGAATGTTAACTTCCACACAAAAAATATCAGTGATATATTAGGTTCTGATTTTAAATTTGATAAACAAATTAACTCTGTTGTCACCACTCATTTATTTCACCTAAGCTCACTTGCAAAATTAATATCCTCCTCTCTCCTAAGATTCAAAGATGCATACTTTTATTTCCTCTCAGTCAGTCAGCCTTATCTCGCCTGCAGCTGGATCAAAATGCAGCTGTGAGACTCCATAGTGGAACCAAGCAGAAAGTCCCCAGTACTGGCCTCCCTTCACTGGTTACCAGTTAATTACAGAATTTATTTAGATTTAGATTATTTTGTTTTTAAAGCTGTGCATGGTTTGTCACCAGGCTACATATGTGAACTCCTCATCCCATATTCCACCTCCATACCCTTCAGGTCCCGCTGACCAATTACTGCTTTATATTCCATGCTCACAGTTGCAATGAAATAGAGAATGAACATTTTTTGTCATTGGTCCAAACCTATGAAACCGCTCACTATTAGATCTTTCCCCTCTTTTTATATTTTTAAACTTTGTCTTTAGATCCATTTTTAATTATTTGTATTCAAATATTCTAGGCCTTAATTAATGTTCTTATATGCTATATTTATGTCTTGTTTTATTTGATCCTCTCTGCATTTTATTTGATTGTAATTATCACTCAAGTGATACGTCAATTCCATCTCTTTGTAAAGCATTTTGGTCAATATGTGTTGTTTTTAAATATGCCATATAAATAAATTGACTTGACATCTGAATGAGAAAGTGCTTATGCCTCTGACAGCACCAGTGATTACCAGCGTAATTCACTGAACATCCACACAAAATTACAAGCTTCAGTGGGTTATGTGGTGTAAGTGGGCATTTTTATGTATTGTTTACACATTGCTGAATTTGCTGTACTCACAATATCTGTCTGAGAGAATTTATGATATGAAGATGCCACATCTGTTTTTAATGGCACACAGCTGCATACAGACATATCAGTAATCCTAGGACATGCTGGGATTTGTACTGATAATACATATCTTTGCAAAGATTACTACTACGCAAGCATGCGTGTCTGTGGTGTGTGTATGTTTGAGTACATACTAGAGTTACTGTTGTTGTGGGTCTATGTCTCTTCTTTTGTTTCTGCAGCATAATGGGCTTTGTATGATAATACCCAAGAGACACAAGAATACTTCTGAGCTAGGGGATTGTGAAGCCGTCCCAGTTCGCAGCGCCGCATTGACTCCGAGTCTCAGCTATTATCGGAAAACCAGCAAAACCTGGATTTACCAGCAAATGATATTAATTGCTGCCATGGTCCTCTTCACTTTATCACCTCCTCTCTTTTCTATCACTTTGCTCTCACTTTCAAAGCTATTTTCTCTGTACCTTCTAATTCACTTCTACAGTGACACTCAAGTATCAGAATAGGTTCATCCTCTGCAATTTGTTTTAATTACAGCAGAAAAGAGAGGCCTTGATTGAATTCAGTTGTATACTAGACATAGCCAGGTTACTATTGTTGAACCACTGGTAGGCTCAGTAGCTTTTTGCATTTCTTAAAAAAAAAACAGCAAAATGCAAGCAATAATAATAATAAAAATGCTTATATCTCATTTACCAGATGGCAGATGGCTGTTGAACTGTGCTACACAGTATAACAGTGCTCTTTATGCTGCTGTCCTTTTAGAAAAAAAATAGTAGGTAAATCATTTTGCAAGCAGTTTTGTTAGAGACAGTTTGAAGTCATTAGGTGTGCTTTTCTTATTCAGAGCCTTTTGCGTCTCTGTTTCTGGCCTGTGGTGCAACCATATTTAGTTTATTGGTGTATCCATGTAAGCTCCCCAGCTTAGCCGCCATGTGTTGGAGTTTACCCCGGTGAACGAGAGGGTTGCTTCCCTGCGCCTTCAGGTCGGGGATAGGTCTTTCACTGCTGTTTGTGCCTACAGGCCAAATGGCAGTGTAGAGTACCCGGCCTTCTTGGAGTCCCTGGGAGGGGTGCTGGAAAAGGCCCCGACTGGGGACTCCGTTGTTCTACTGGGGGACTTCAACGCCCACGTGGGCAGCG
>NW_018127881.1:2709585-2709758 GCF_001952655.1 Monopterus albus
AGTACTGTAAGTCTCTGGATGCTGTTGGGCTGTCTTGGTTGACACGCCTCTGCAACGTTGCATGGCGGCCAGGGACCATGCCTCTGGACTGGCAGACCGGGGTGGTGGTCCCTCTTTTTAAGAAGGGGGACCGGAGGGTGTGTTCCAACTATAGGGGGATCACACTCCTCAGC
>NW_018127881.1:2709959-2725921 GCF_001952655.1 Monopterus albus
CACCGGTTCTGTTCATTATTTTTATGGACAGAATTTCTAGGCGCAGCCAGGGGCCGGAGGGAGTCTGGTTTGGGGACCACAGGATCTCGTCTCTGCTTTTTGCAGACGACGTTGTCCTGTTGGCCCCATCAAACCAGGACCTCCAGCATGCACTGGGGCGGTTTGCAGCCGAGTGTGAAGCGGCTGGGGTGGGAATCAGCACCTCCAAATCCGAGGCCATGGTTCTCAGTCGGTAAAGGGTGGCTTGTTCCCTTCAGGTTGGTGGAGAGTTCCTGCCTCAAGTGGAGGAGTTCACGTATCTTGGGGTCTTGTTCACGAGTGAGGGAAGGATGGAACGGGAGATTGACAGGCAGATCGTTGCAGCTTCTGCAGTAATGCGGTCGATGTACCGGTCCGTCGTGGTGAAGAAGGAGCTGAGCTGTAAGGCGAAGCTCTCGATTTACTGGTCAATCTACGTTCCGACTCTCACCTATGGTCATGAACTTTGGGTCATGACCGAAAGGGCAAGATCCCGGATACAGGCGGCCAAAATGAGCTTTTTCCACAGGGCGGACGGGCGCACCCTTAGAGATAGGGTGAGGAGCTTGGTCACCCGGGAGGAGCTCAGAGTAGAACCGCGGCTCGGGCATCTGTTTTGGATGCCTCCTGGGCGCCTTCCTAGGGAGGTGTTCTGGGCATGTCCCACCGGGAGGAGGCCCAGGGAAAGACCCAGGACACGCTGGAGGGACTATGTCTCTCGGCTGGCCTGGGAACGCCTGGGCATTCCCCCGGAGGAGCTGGAGGAAGTTTCTGGAGAGAGGGAAGTCTGGGCATCTTTGCTTAGACTGCTGCCCCCGCGACCCGGTCCCGGATAAGCGGAGGAAAATGGATGGATGGATGGATGTTTCCATAGAAACTATTTTACCTTTAATAGTATGTTTTGGGTCACATTAGTGTTGCAGTCTGAAAGGGATCGTGCTAAGTTTTTTCTTGCAGAACCAGGAGTCAGTGTCTCCCTTAAAATGTGCATTTTTCTACTGTAATGAATATGAAGAAATGATAGATTGAGAATCAGGAGCCTCTGTGAATACTTAATCTGCTTTCAGTAAACCTTTCATTTCACTGTACTCTTCTGAGCGCTGAAAAACTTTTATTTTAATTAGCCATGTAATGTTATTGTTTGTAAGAGACGTGTCATTTATTAAAAATAAATAAATATTAAATATACTGGTGAAACTCACTTGAAACAACTATAGGTGTAAATAATGATTCTGACAACGGCATGTATCATGCACTCCTGGTAATTGCTTTGGTATGGGAGACGTTGCACTCTAGAAGACACTGAAATAGATGTCATAATTCTTTTTGTGAGGGATGCACTGTTTATTAGAAATCTATCAAGTGAGATGGGGTATTGCACTGTAACTCTACAGTATCTGTGTTTTTTTATTGCCCTAGCTTGATGCTTGTAGAAGGCCTGTAATAGAACTGATAAACAGGACAATTATACTTGAGCTCCTTTAGCTTATATTGATAAGGACATTTGGCACTAAAACATAAACTATATGGCCATCATTTCTCATGACTGTTATAGTTTAGCATGCCCCACAATTCAACAGTAGCTAATTATACACATATTTGGTCACTTTGTCATCCAGTCACTTTTCTTATCTAGCCAATTAGGATATTGAAGATGAACCCAAAAAAAGGTGCAATTTCCAACTAGTCCTGCTAGCTGTCCATGCCACTTTTTTAATCTTTGTGTATCAAGGTTTTTTTTTTTTTTCAAACATCCAGTCAGCAGTTCATTTATCAGATGTTTTAACAATTCAGCCATTCAGCCTGTCCTTCATCCAGAATTCTATTAAAAAATTCATTGTCCTCTATTGGTTGAGTGGCCTACAATATCGTCTCACAGTCTGAACCTCTTTGTCACAACTTTTCAGTTTAATATAATATTGACATTGAACCTGCTGTAATATCTTGAAGGTGTTTAACAGCAAACACTGGAAATGTTGCTGCTCGGTTTTCACTTGTTCAGAGCATCCCTGTTGAATCCCCTTGTGCATCTGATCATGACTATACAAAGCATGTGACTGTCAGACTATGATGTTGCTCATTTTTAAGTACAGTAACTGAGTACAAACAACACACATTAAGCTGCAATCTATAATAGAGGAACTATTTTTTTTAGCTTCCGGTTCCTTCTGTGTTGTGTTAGCATGTTTGCACCATGTACTCTATGTGTAGTTTTACCTCATGTCCCTGGCTCCTATTCAAGTGTATGCACTGTACCAGATTTAAAATGGTAATTATGGCTGAGAAATACGAGATGCCTTTCAGTGAAATGCTGTCACTGGGTCTTTGGCCCAACAGAAAATCCCATTCTAGTTGTTTCAACAGTCATTTGAAATAGAAGTGATAACACCCCTCCTGAATCAACTGAATTCAAAATTGCATTGGCCACCTACTTACATGGACTACAAAGAGCATATTTTTCTGAATGGTTCCTATGTTCAGAGCTCTCAAGTGAAGCAGGAGAATTTTTACCTATTATCACCCATACTTTTCCACAGCACTAGTGAGGATGTGTTTTGACAGACAGGTTCCTGTTATATGACTATTTCTTTCTCTATTTTCTATTACTTTATACTGTATAATGTAAGGTATCTGCAGGCTTTATATAAACTCTTAGAAATAGATTCATAACTCTGTATGTGTGGTTGCTTATCTATTTATGTTTCTGAGAATGTTTGATGCAAAAACAATGAAATCCTGTTTGAGTGTGTGCAGCTGGGTCTTTGTGCTGTCTGAGAGGTTTGGTGTCCACAGTGACTGGTTTGTCAGTTTGAATGACAGGTGCATGCACCTGTCACAGTCCTGTGAATATGCTCACCATTGCTAGCAAGATAGAGCCCCAGAGTTACTTGGGGTCGTTTTTGTTTGTTTGTTTGAAGTGGTAATAATACATAGATGACACCTCAGGTCGCTCCTTTGTGAATGTGTGTGTGTGGATCAACACATTTTATTCATCTTTCTGCCTAACATGTTTAAACTCCTATTTTAACAGTTTTGTCTGCACACATTAGACTGTACTAGATCCAGGTGCATACTAAAGAGACAACTGCAACTGCTCACCACAACAGAATTCATCTCACATGCGTAGAAATTAGAAATATAGATTTTTATTCCCTCAGTTTTGCAGCTACTGAATGCAGAGATGAAAATGATCAACAGCAGTATGATAAAGAAACTGTCTCCTGGGTTACATGTCAATATGTAAGAGCTAGAGGTGGCAAATGGAGAGAAAGGAGGGCAGATGCAAAAGAGAGAAGGGAAGTTTAGGGTGAAGTGGAATGTACAGTAAATGTGACTTCAGGTTGGTATATCTGCAGTGTATTAGTAGGAGACAGTAAAAATCCCTGTACATGATAAGACTAATCTTGTTGATTTTATTCATAACCTGTTGTGAAACCTGTTCAGGTGTTGGTTCAGTATTATAACAGTCTACTGTTAAGTGCACAGTGCATTTACATGACTATGTCAAATTTGCTGGACTCAACTAAGGAGCCTTGTATTTATTATATAAATGCTAAAATTAAATGTATTTAACTTTTTTTTTCTGTATTTTCAACTACACCATAGCTGATGTTTCTCAGCCTTGCACAGTTTGTTTCAAAGTGATTGTTAAGCATATGCAGAGTGACACAAGCTACAACAAAGAGGGCCTTACAAGCATTCTTCCTCTCTCATCAGTATTTACTTTCTTAGTTGTTGCATCACACTTGATCCAAATGGCTGTTGCTGTAACAGTAATAGTAGGATCGAAATGTGCTTAAATGACACAGATTTTCTATTAGATGTGGCAGAGTAATATTGTGCACAGTGACAGACTAAAGTAAACCAAAAACTATTGGGAAGATATTGCTTGTGCTTCAGATAGATACTGTGTCACGGAGGAGATACTCTTGTTTTTTTTTTTGTTTTGTTTTGTTTTTTGGTGTTTTTCAAAATTGCACTTGAATGTAAAAAAAGAAACGGAAAAGAGGAGAAGTGGAAACTAGTATATTGTGAACAAAAAGACAGGAAGCAGCTGTAGTGCTTTTATTCCAGCAGACGTATCAGCCCTACATTTGTGCAGATGAAACTGTCCTTCAACGTAAATGATAAAACTCAAACAATACACTATAAAGGCAGGGCCTTCGCAGATTTATACAGGGAAATGCATAATTCTGAAGAACAGGATCAGAAAAAGACTATGTAAACAAACTTCTGGGACTATTGAAGCTGGAGGCGGGACTTAGAGTTTCATGACCTGGAAAACAGTGCAACTGGATGTCTTGAAATCCGTCATGCATCCGTTTGTTCCATTACTCCTAGGGCATCATAAGAAGTATACATCACAAAGCTCAAACACATACTTTGTAAATTAGCACACCAACTGTTGTTCTGTAGGTCAGTTCTGAAGCCCAGTGCCCAGATGTTTCCCACAGGAGAGAAAAATCATTTCTTTGCCTTCTTCAACAAAGCCACATATCGGATGACCTTAATGCATGTTCTCATTTTATTGATTAGGAAATGTATAAGCAAAATGCATACTGTATAATCAGGCTCCACTATCTGTCTCCCATGAACAATCCATTTTTCACATTTCCTGTTTCTCATGTGCTGCCAGTGAGAATCTTTATGAATCATTGGTTGTTAATGGGACATTGACTATTCCAGTCACAGCAGGAGTGGGGGGAGGGGGCAGCTGGGAGTCCCAGGGGGACTCAGACCCGTGGCAGATTCATTATTCATGGTTCACCATGGGCTTGTAGCGAACACTGACACCTGACCTGCCTAAATCAAACAGGGCCAGTGAGTTTAATGCCCCTTGGGAAATGCAAGGCTCAGGTAAAGGTGGGGGTGAGAAGGGTGGAGGGGAGTGCTGGAGGTGATGGTGAGGGTCAGATCAGTAAAGAAAGGAGGAAAGGGTGAAGAGGAAGAAAGGGAATAGCCCCTCTTCTTACTCCACTGGTTCTGGCTTAAAAGCTGTCAGCACAGTAAAATCAGTTTTCCTTCCTTTCTTTCTTTACTTCCTCCCTTCCTTCATTTCTCTTTTTTTTATCTAAAGACAAATCATTCACAGTGCATCATCTTGCACAGCAACATCTGTGTAGTGCTGATGAACTTTATATTAACTTTCACATTGTTATTCAGTGAAGTGATATAAGATAATGTAAATGGTCATATATAGCTTTGTTCTATACGAGGAAGCACACTCAAAACACATTACACTATTAGCCCCTTCACTCACTCACACACACACAAATGCTCACACACCAGTGATATCACCGGGGGCAACTTGGGGCTCGGCATGTAGACTGGAGTAGCTGGGGATGGAACTGCCAACTTTACATTTAGGAGATGACCCGTTGTAACTCTTGGGCCACAGCCTTAGAGAAAATGCATCTTCGTTTTGCTAAACTGGAAGATTTACTGTGCAGATGGAGTCCACCCATTTTAGTCAGACCTAAAAAAAACTGTAGTGTATGAAAGATATCATATGCTCGAAATGAGATGTGTGAAGTCTAAACTATTATAACTGTATGCACAAACATAGGTTGGGGAAACAGATGCAGTGACTACACTAAAGGATCAATAAGCCTTCATAAGGAATGCTAAAACGGTGTAAGGGAAATCAGCGAGACCTTACTGGTGTCCTCTCTGTGTCATTGCTATGCAGGAGAGTTAGTAATAAGGCTCCATTCAGCCCCAGCCAGAAGGTGACACTGTGTCGATGCCAAGTGCTAAATACCAAACAAGGGATGGATTGCCTTGAATTCACCAGTATTAGAATGGCTTAAAATCACAGAAAGCCAGAGAAAACGTTCACAGCTATCACAATGAGAACAGAGAATGATGGTTGTATAGATATACTTTGAGCCTACTATATGTCCCATTAAACGTGCTTGTGCACAATAGTAAAAAAAAATGAAAAAATTGGTAGAATCATAAGAGGGGCCATCTTCTTTGAATTAATTCTTTGTTCTTGTTGTTGTTACTGAGCTGCAAGAAGCTCTTACCAGCAAACACCCTTAAAATAATTTTCCTTTGATATATTCTGCTCCAATGTAACAGGTCATTACCACCTTATTTGTGCCTGTCTGCTTGTCTTTGAGTAACTGTATAAAATCAATGGAAAGCATAACCACGATGAAGCTGCATTAATATTCTTTCATTTATTCTGTGTTTAGATATGGAATCTAATGAATCAAGAGACTGTTTTAGTATACGACGCATAACTCATTTCTCAGAGACAAAGATACCCTGAAGTCTCTTGTAATTACCCCCAGAGATGTTGAGTTCCTGGGTTGCATGTTTATCTCCTTCAGCTTGACACATCCCATGGGGAGCCCCTTCCTGTTCTCATCGCAAACTCCTTAGTAATGTGTAGCAATTTCTTTGATCTTACAACATTGCTAATCTAAATCAGATTTCTTCAATTTGCTAATTAGCTCATTAGCCTGTTTCCACATAAACTGACGTTACGATCAATAGTCAAAGCATATGGTACTGAATCAAACAGAAGGGATGGGGAAAAAACAAGTGTGCTGAAGATGCAGTGTGTTTGCATGGTTGCTATGTTTTATCTGTATGTATCAAACCTTTTGTTTCACCCCTCTAGCAGTGGCAGTAGTGAACTCAACAATCTTGCACATGGGCAGTGTTTGGTTGTCTCAAATATATGACAACTATTGGTTAATCATAGCACTGATACTGCTAACAGCAGCATTTAAGCTAGCACTGCTGACCAAAAAGCAGAATAAGACACAGTGGAGTGATAGAAGTGGTTTGCTTGTCAATTACTAGACCCATGTGTGCAATAAATGTGCTGTATTTGTTGTTCCTATTTAGGAAATTTATGGTTGTTTTTGTGCCAAATTGTTAATAGTTAATTTGTTGTTTTGCCTTATTTATCCTTCAAGGATGCATAGTCTATAGAGAGCAATATAAGCCAAATAAATTTACATTTAATTACCCCTTTAATCATTCTACAGTCTACAGTATGTTGATGTGGAGAGACTAGGATAGAATATAGGCTACCATTTCAGTTGGTTTACCATTCATGTTTAAGTTACTATTCTTGTCATAAATACTATTTTGTTGTTGTATTTTCAGATACATGTTGAGTACATGTTTCTTTTGCACATGTGATCTCACACAATATGTGTTTTAAGGTGTTACCCTTCAGGAAGGTGAAAATAAGGGAGGAGAGAATGGAAATTTATACAAATAGCCTCAGCACCTGTTTTACCACTGATGTGACAGAGGGAACTGTGACTAAAATCTAATGTCAGGTGTAAAGTGTGCCTGCATTTGTCTGCATGGCAGCTCTTACCCATTTGCACTCATTAGAGTGCAGAACACATGGAAGAGGGTGTTTGTAAATCGCATCGCTCACCAGAGGAGTGAGGGACTTTTACAGGCTTTCAGGTCAGTTTCAGGCTTCAGTTAGTGAATGAAATGAAGTCTGTGATTGCATTTCGACAATATGTTTGTTGGTTCCTTCAACCATATTAAAGTTCAATCAATGTAAACTTACACTTTGTTTTATGCTGCCTCTCAGTCCACACACACACAATGGCAGAAGATCCTAAGGGGGGGTATTCAAATTAACACAACTGTGGCTATGCTCATTTACATCATCAGTGTTGATAAACTGAAAAATTGCAGTGCCACAGTATTTCCCATACCTGACAATAATTTGAGACAGGTTTAGTAAATATCCTTCAGAGTCTCTTACACGGTCAGATTCACAATTATTTTATTTAAGACAATATTTTATAAATATTTGCATGAGTGTTGTAACAGTTTATACTTTATATTTACAAGGAAATACAGACTTGGTTCATCAGGGGAACTTGTCCTTTCTCGTTGGTTCTGTCTTGCCAAATGTGACAGCGTTGTAGCATTTTCTGGAGCATTTTTTGGGACAGTAGCCAGGGGCATTCATTGTTTCATCAAATCTGCACCGTGACTTCATCGAACTTGTCACTGCATTAACTTTTGCTTCTAATAAATAGGCTTTAGTGAACATGCATCAGTTTGCAGAGTTTCAGCAAGCACAGCCAAGAAAAGTGTCTTTAATTTAAACTTTCTTCTAAGTGTTGAAAGGACCTCATACGCTATGCAAATGTGGAGCCAACGCTGCAACACAAAAGGCAGAGAAAAAATGGAAAAGCAATCAGTGTGCCAATCAGAGTTGAAAGGAGTGTGGTTCCTTTTCAACCAGTTTCAGATAGTGTTTGATCCGTTAGGTTCACAATTCTGCACAACAAATTGCCATGATAAGGGAGAAATTATCTTACATAAAACCAGGGAAAGTAACTGTCAAGCAATTTTTGCTTTGTTGTCTAGAGGTCAGTGTTTAGACAGACAAGGCATAAATGATTGCAGTGATGGTGGCCAGGTCCTCAAATTATCAGTCATAAAAACACAGAACAATATAATTTTGCATGTCTTTTTCTCTCCTCTCCTCTCTTCTCCTTTTCTCTCCTCTCCTTGTTTTCTGTGACTTCCCTCCTCTGTCTGTTTCCATCCATTGACTAGATTAATGCATTTGATAAATCACTGAGCAAGAAAGAGCATTAATAGCTACTCAAAGCAGAGAGCTATCATGAGAACCCTTGTTGTGAGAAAATTATGCATCTTCAGACCCACAAGGCAGTGTGTGGAGATAGCAGAATGCTTCTACACACTGTTTTCTAAACACTCTCTTGGCCAAGCCTGACAAGAACGAGGCAGGAGAGACTTTGGCTTCAACTGGCAAGACAAGGGAAGGCGAGGCTAAGGGGGAGTCTGTTGCATGAGTATAGGCCTCTCCTTCTGAAACAGCTGGTCCACAAAGGCCTAATCACCGAATGACATGATGATCCAGCTTACAATGGCAGACTGACAATGAAATAGTGTTGTGGTGTGTGTGTGTATTTGTGATCCAGTATGCCTGAACATGTTCATTTCCTTGCATGCATGTACTGTAGCTGAAATCAAACACTTGTCTAATTCTCAAGTGGTTAATTTACATAAACTTGAGCATTTTTGCCATTTGATGTTATTCTCCACATTTGCTCTTGACAAATGACTACAAAAGGTTGGTAGTGTTTACTGGTGTTGAAATGCATAGTGTGTTTTGACAACTGTATAACCTTCAATGTGTTGTCCTCAGTATTTTCAAGTGGTATAGGCACTAAAGCCTTGAGGTGAAAGGAACACAGATTTAGTTCCAGTTTTTTAACAAAAATAATGATGAAAATTATTTTCAAAAATTATTTTCAAATGCATGACACATTTAAGGGAAGGTGAACACAGTTAACTAATTAGATTTCAAAATAAGAACTTGGCAAAACAAAACCCTGTCTTGCTTTTCAAACAGGTTTGCAAGTTTTTATCTTGAATTATTGAATTTCAACTTAATAAAAATAGTTTGCAAGTTTTTATCTTGAAAAAATTATTGAATTTCAACTTAATAAAAATATGCAGTGACCTTTCTACAGATGCAAGTTTTCACTGTACATATGTGGAGAATAATAGAGATACAGCATTGCGTATTGGCAGCAAAGATTTGCCCAGTTGTGCAATTATCAGATATTTATGCAGCCAAGTGAGATGTGAAGGTGTGAAGGTCAGCGTGTGACTGAGCCTGCAGTGTCAGACTGTCATGCTGGAGACAGAAGATCACATCCCATTTCAGATAATGCTTAATGATAGCTGTTGTTGTGGCTCTTTTCTCTGGAAAATTGTCATCATTTCCATATAGAGGCCATTAGTAGGGTTTTGTAGCCTGTAAAAGTGGCCTCCTGCTAGCTAGACCAGAATGAAGTACCTAGGATAGATTCATAAACTGTGTGTTTATGATTTGATTCTTTCTTGTATATACAGTCTCAGCCCTCAAATTGCCTTTAGGGCTTTCATAGAAGCCTTTAAAGAGCACAATGAGACCCAGCAGCTTCTGCTACAAGCCTGGCAATGCTGTGGCGCTCCACATCACAATCAACTGGTACTTCACCTGTACATACGTTTCGGCTGCTTTTGAAAATGTTTTCTTTTTAAATTATAGTAAACAAACAAACAAAAAAATCAGACATGTCATTCATATTGTACTATTGTACAAGATTACTGGTTGTATATTACCTGTTTGCATGACCACTAGTTGTTCTTTCTACATACCTGTATAACAAACATCATTTTATTATGCATGAACATTTCTCATAAATATTGCCTTTCCTAACATCACCTCAAATATATGAGTGCCGCTACTGTAAATATCAATTACAGTTATGATTACACTGGGCAAAACCTGCAGAACAGAAGGGAATAAGGCATATGAATTGAGAGGAGATGAAGGGAAACTGGAATTTCCTAAAACAAACTGAACCTGAGTGAGGTTGTGGAAGATAAAGAACATTTAATTTTCTTTCTCTGTTTGAATGTTTGAGAGCTAGACTGTAAAGAGTATCATGCCGGGTGAATGAACACACACACACACACATACACACAGACTCAAGCAAATATATTGAGGACGTTGCATATGAAGCAGCAACCTCTGAGGCAGAGAAATGAAGCCATTGTAGAACTCTTAAGCCCTGCACTTCCTCAAATGGCCATTTGATTCTGGCTCCAGAAGGGAATCACTCCCTTTTGGCTCCCATGTTAAAATACCCAACTTTACAGCAGAAATAAACATGTTTACAGGCTGGTACAAAAATGGTTCTGGTCTCTATAGCAAATTTCCCCTCATCCATGACAAATGAATGGGGGGGTCTTGCCTGTTTTAAATGACAGGTAGGGAGGGTCCCATCATAGGTAGCTAGCCTCTAGCTGTCTAGCAAGCTCCACTCACGCTCCAACTTTTTGCCCATTTTTGGATTAGACATAGCAGACGGAGTGAAGCACTAGCAATATGGTGATGGCCAGACTTGAGCTTTAAAACCACTCTTCAGAAAACCAGTGGGTGACTTAATGGAAGGATCATTTATATTTTATATACAGTCGGTGCCTTAGAGTAGGGACAAAAATTTGTGAGAACATTCGCTGTAGTCATGAATGGACTGCTAGAGATAGTTGTTTGCTTAAACTCTTTACTGTTGAAGTGGTTTGCTTTTGAAGTTATGTGTGTGAGGTCTTGTACTTGCAGTACAGTGAGGACCAAAAAAGTATTTTTTGTAACAGCGTGACATTTTTGGAAAGTGAGGACATTTTGGCTGGTCCTCACTTTCTGAAACAGCTGTTTGAGGTTTAAGACTTGGTTTTAGGGTTCAGCTTAGAATTAGGTTTAGTGTTAGGGTTTGGGTAAGGGACTATGGAATACATTATATCAACGAGTGTCCTCACAAAGATAGAAGTACAAGTGTGTGTGAGAGAAAGTTTCACTTTTGCAGGTAACTGAATTACTGCAGCAGCAGAAGGAGATGTATGTTGCACTGCTGAATCAACAACAAGATAGCTTTAAAAGCTTTGTTAAAATCATTATGGATTCAACAAACGAAAGACTGGACCTTTTGTGTAGAGAAATACATGAAATAAAAACAAGTTTACAATTTACACAAAAGGAAGTAGACGATATCAAGACCTGTACCGGTAAACAAAACGAGTGTGGAAAAGCGTTGCAGTCTGACGTTCATAAAACCTGTGAAAGTTTGACTGCGAATGCAGATAAACTGGAATATTTAGATAGACAGGCCAGACGGAAGAATCTGGAGTTTGAAGGAATAATGGAGACACTTGGAGAAACTTGGTTGGACACGGAGACGAAAGTAAAGAATATACTGAAAGAAAAGCTGCAAATTCACCAGGAAATGGAGATCGAACAAGCTCACCGAGTGGGGAGGACTAGGGAACGAGGATCCAGGGCAGTGGTTGTGAAGTTTACACGGTATAAGGATAGAGCATACATCCTGAAGCGCACCAAGTTGTTGAAAGGTACTCATATATATATAAACATATTTACATAAAGATTACACGGATTCAGTGAATTAAAAATGGAAAGAGTTGTTGCCAAATTTACGGGAGGCTCGGGCCAGGGGTGATATTGCGTACCTTCGATATGATAGGTTGGTGGTACACCCCAGAAACAGTACACCTAAACAAGGAGAAGATAAAGACAAATAACTCACTTGTAATGAGGAATTAACATGTGCTTGGTTTAATTGTTGGTGGGTCAGTTTTGCATGGCGTCAGAATTGAACAGTACATATCAAGCTGCAAGTGATTTGGCTCAGAGAATTGGTGACCTTGATGAGTTGGAGTTGAGTAACTATGGACACACTGAGTACCACTCTTTAGACCTGGAAAATGGCATTGATCCTGAAAAATGTTTTTTTTACAAACATTAGAAGTACTGTAATTGCCAGTATTATTCTGAGGATCAGTTTAATAATAAAATTAACACTAATAACAAGATATCAATGATTCATTTTAACGGTAGAAGTTTATATGCTAATTTTAGTAGTATAAAACACTACCTAATGAATTTGACACAAAGATTTAATGTAGTAGCAATAACTGAAACTTGGATCAAGGATGTAAGGGGCATTGACTTAGACCTTGACGGTTATGAAATGGTTTATATACTGTAAATAGAGAAGTTAGGATAGGTGGTGGAGTGGCACTGTTTGTTGATAAAAATATTAGTTATAAAATAATAGATAGTTTGTCAATAGTGGTGGAGAATTTATTGGAATGTGTTACAATAGAAATATTAATGGAAAACAAGAAAAATATTTTAGTGAGTTGTGTCTACAGAGCACCTGGCTCGAGTATTGATACATTTAGTGAGTGGGTTGAGAAAAATTATTCAATCTTAAGTAATAAGGTAATGTTTTTATGTGGCGACTACAATATCGATTTATTAAATCCCAATAAAAAGATGGATATTGATGCATTTATTGATGTACTATATAGTTGTAGTCTGTTTCCCATTATCACAAGACCTAGTATAATAAACACAGATAGTGCAACGCTGATTGACAATATATTTACAAATGATATAGATAACAATATAGTAAGTGGACTTCTGATCAATGACATTAGTGATCACTTACCAGTATTTTTAGTGTACGATTGCCACCTTAAAAAACATGCTTATACAAGGTTGATCAATGATGAAACTAAAAGGTCATTTAAGGAGGACCTTTTGAGACAGAATTGGGATTTGGTATATAGAGAAAAAGATTTGGATAAAGCTTATGAGCACTTTTTAGTTATATTCAAAGCGTTGTATGACAAAAACTGCCCAAACAAATTGATTAAAACAAAGAAGAACTTGGAGGTAAAACCTTGGATGACCAAGGGGCTATTAAATGCATGTAAAAAAAAGAATTTTTTTTATAGAGAATGGATGAAAGATAGAACAAAGGAAGCTGAACTAAAATACAAGAAATATAAGAATAGATTGACTAATGTATTAAGGACTTGTAAGAAACAATACTATAATAAATTATTAGACAATAATAAAAACAACATGAGAGGTATTTGGAACATATTAAATAGGGTAATTAGAAATAATCATGGTAAGGAGAATTATCCTCATTATATTTTGGATGGTGATAAGTTGGTTAATAAAATGGAGGATATAGTAAATAAATTCAACGATTTCTTTGTTAATGTTGGGCCTGAATTAGCAAAAAACATTTGTGATAACGAGGTGTCCTATGGCACTATTGTTAATTTTATTGAAAAAAAATAAAATTTATCATCGCAATTCTCTAAAATCTTAGAAAAACTCTTTAATGCTAGATTAGATACATTTTTGGACAAACATAAAATTTTAACTGAAAAGCAGTATGGTTTTAGATCTAATAGATCTACAGCGCTTGCAATTACTGAATTTGTAGAAGGTGTTACCAGTGCCCGGGACAACAAGAAACACACATTGGGGATTTTTATTGATTTTAAAAAGGCCTTTTACACTATTGATTTTGAAATTTTACTTGATAAATTGGAAAGGTATGGCATTAGAGGTTTGGTGCTGAAATGGATAAAAAGTTATTTGTCCAATAGACGGCATTTTGTAAGTCTGGGTGGGTATCAATCTGATTTTTTGGATATAGTATGTGGGGTCCCACAGGGGTCAGTTTTGGGCCCTAAACTTTTCATATTGTATATAAACGATATATGTTATGTTTCTGAATTATTGAACTTTGTATTATTTGCTGATGATACTACTGTATGGGCCTCTGGGGAAGACCTACAGCAACCTTTGGGTCTAATTACTCTGGAATTGGATAAGGTGAAGAAATGGTGTGACAGGAATAAGTTATCATTAAATTTGAAAAAACTAAGTTCATGTTGTTTGGATATGGAAGATTAAATCATCAGATTCAAGTAAGGGTGGGGGATGCCAATATAGGAAGAGTTTATGAAACAAAATTTTTAGGTATAAACATTGATGATAAAATCTGTTGGAAACCTCACATTAAATATATACATAATAAATTGGCTAAAAGTATATCTATATTGGCTAGAGTTAAAAATATCGTGGATTGGAAGTCACTCCATATTCTTTACTGTTCCATGTTTGTACCTTATTTGGACTATTGTGTTGAGTGTTGGGGTAATACATATAAAAGTGCATTATGGCCATTATTTATATTGCAAAAACGGGCCATTAGAATTGTTTATGGACTTGGTTACAGGGATCATACGAATTCATCATTTGCACTATCAGGTTTGTCTGTTGTTGCGTAGTGCTGTTGACTCTCTCTTAGAGAGAGTTCAGCAGTGGTTACACAGGGTGATTTGTTTAAATTTGATTTGATTTGATTTATTCTTTCAAGCATTTAAAACAGTTGATATGACAACACGCAGTTTTACACACAATCCAATACCCATTTGCTTATACCTAGTACATGTTTGAATGGAGTAGGAAGAAGTCAGACTTATGTAGTCCTACCCCATGACATCATCTTCCTGTCATTAGTTTGCAAGCAATAAATGATTCACTATTAAACACCCAAATTATACTAACAAAAAAAAAAGAAAGAATATAATAGTGTTAACATCCTTACATGATACCAGTGATATATTAAGGAAGGATTAAAAAATATACAGCACACCCACAATAGTCCATGTAATTAATCATTGAGCCTGTTCTTGCATATATCTTGATTGATACATACCTTTATATTTACAGCTAAACTCCTTAATTCTATTACTATTTCTATGTCCACACTTAAAATTATTCCATAGTTTTACACTACTTATGAAAATACAAAATCTTTTTGGTTGTAGGTACAGCATGAATTAAAAAAAAAAAAAAAAAAAAAAAAAAAAAAAAAGTTAAGCATAAAGATACAAGTTTGAAACTATTTGAATGGTTTGGGGCTGTTGACAAGATTTGAGAAAAAAGATTTTCTTCTATTAAAAAAAAAAAATCTCACGTGCACATAAACGGAGACATGCAGACAAACCTGTACACATCAGTACATCAGTACACACTAACAGGTGAACTTGTGCAAACACACACAAACAACTGCACACTTGCACACACGTAAGCACACATCCACGCAGTGATCTGACAGGTGGGAATGGCTTACAGCTAGTTTAAAGAGGAAGCATACATAAGCAGGTCACCTCTCCTGGGACACAACAATTTTTCAAAAATTGCTACACTAGAGAAAAAAAACAGCTACACAATGACTGAGTACAACCTGGTGATCCTTCAGTTGGCTGTTTGTCCCCCTCTCACCTCTGTCTTTATTTACTTGCAAATTGCTTCTTCATTAAATCCAATTCTTTGCTTCAAAAACGTCTGACAGCCTTGAGAAAAATGGTAGTGAACAATTTAGTGCATTGTGTGACAGTAGTAAGTTGTATGACCTTTCCATTTTAGCATGTCCATGTGAAAGGTTAATTTCTGAGCATTGCTGCAAGTTTGCAGAGCTTGGTGAAGTATGAGTAAGGCACATCTTGACCTTGACCTTTCTCTTTGTTGTGTGTGC
>NW_018127881.1:2725972-2729517 GCF_001952655.1 Monopterus albus
TTAGAAGTAGACCAAACCACCAACAAGATACTGTAGCTACGTGGTATGAACAAAATGAAACTGAAATCTATGGAACATTGTTGTATACTAGTGGTAAAACCATAAAATATGTATGTATATTTTCAGTTTGAAACTATATTAGACTTTCCTGTGTAAATCTGATTCTATAAACCATTTGCCATATCATACAATATTAACTCAATTAAACTGGAAGGTGGTGCTATTGTTGAAAAACCTCCACGACTGTACTTTGTTGTTGGATCATTTATTCATGCTGTACAAATGCTGTATAAATTAATTAAAAGATGGAATTTTTTCACAAAGTTGATGATAATTCCCAAAAAAACGCCAGCTATTTACTTTATATTAAATGTTATTTTCAATGTGTAAAAAGGAGATGTTTGTCTTCTCTCAGAAAGTACCTCTCACGAGGAGACCTTGTGAGTCACACTTTTTGCTACTGTGAGCAAGTGTACTCTCAATATGTCGCTAACAATAGTTAGTGTTTGCAGAAGAATGGATGTGCTCAACGAACATGTTTGACTTTCTTCTTTTATAGATAGATCCTCCAGTGAACACCGTGCGCACTAATGGGTACCATTTTGTTAGAACATGGATGAACAGACAGGGAAGTCTGAAAGACCTCTTACAATATATCTATCATCTACTTCATAATGTGGCTGCAGGGCCTTGGGAGCCACAGGCACTCATAGAGTTTTCCCGACGAACAGTGGTTCCATTTGGGCAGGTCGATGAATGGTAGTTCAGACAGGGACCTTCAGAACACAGACTTTTTTTTTGTTGGAAGGCCAGAGAAATTGAGGTTCAGGTTAAAAAAAGCCAAGACTCCCAGGTCTGTCTTCATGACACTGTGAACATAAAAGCCTCAGGTACCATCCATTTTATTATCAGGAATTTTCCTTGAGCGTCGACACTTTGACACTGAAGCAGCTTTCTGCTTTCTGCTGCTTTGCTTCCAGTGCGCTGAAGTACGACTGGAGAGACAGGCAGAGTATCTTTAAGACATTGGCAGGCTGTGATTAGTCAGGCCTGTGCTCAGTGAGCTGTCTATTCCCGTATTAATTTTTCCTTGTGCTAGTCCTGACAAAAGTAATGTGATAATGGAACACAGTGATAACTGCAGATGTACTTGTAGTTGGCATTGTCATTTTAGAGGGAGCTTTATCCCTCCAAGGTAGAAATGTTTTTTCGTCATACCACCAGTATATAGGTCTCTTATCTAATCTAATCTAATTAATGCAGTTTGGCAAATTATTGCAACGTGTAATTATCATCCATACCCTGAATGCTAATCATTTATTGTTGGCAGCTTAGGTTTAAAACTATTTTCTTGTTTATTTGCAGCACATACGATACAATATTCATGAGTTTAGTCACAGTACACTTTCATTAAATTGAACCTGAGCAGTAAAATGAATCTTATTACAGTATCTATGAAGTGTAATGTCTAACACTTGCAACAAACAATTCTGATAAAGGTGATATTGGAGGGAAAAACACTGAGCTCATGAGCTGTGGCAGCTCATAATAAAAAATGTCTTTTAATTTCAGGCACCAAAACCACCTGATACATAGCAAAAATTCTGAATTGCTATCTTTCTTGTTGGTGTTTTGTAGACCCTCCTATGTTGTGCCATACCTTTGAAAAGTCAGAGTGTTACTTTTCTAAACCCTGGTCATCTTTATCTGATCAGTGCTGTCCTTCATTTAGTTTGTTCCCTTTTATTGTACATCACTTGTGTTGTAATCTGATTATTCTTCAATCTCTCTCTGCCCTTTATTTCTCTACCACTCACCCCTCTTCATAGCTTCTTTTAGGTTTTACAGTGAAAAATAAACATCACTGTATTGAATCTTTATGCATTTTAGAGCATCATTTGCTATAATGCTGTGGAATCTACAATAGAGTCCACAATAGGAAGAGGTTGGGGTAGATGGATGGATCAGACAGCACAGTCCTTTCTCACAGTAGACTGCTGTTTGAATCTGGTGTGAAACGGTGTGTGTGTGTGTTTAATCTTTGACTCTTCCACAACTTTAATAGCATAGTTAATATTGTAACCATGACAACTAAGGTCCTGAAACTTTAAGGAAGTGTAGTTATTTTAACTCAAGCTGGATCTTTTACTGACCAGTTAGTTTTTCTGCCTGGACCTAAATAAACTGTGACAGTTTTATAACCAAAACTACGTGTTTATAATTATTAGCATGACGACAAATGTCTGGTAAGTGTCCAGCTGGACTGGTTCTTATTATATTTGAAGGCAGGGACAGGTGACATATGTTGGCACTTAGTGTAGGTTAGAGAACTTGTTGAGCTGATGCATTTGTAAGTTTTCTTTTTCTGTATGCATTAGAGGGCAACGTGCTCTTTCAGGTATATATAGGGACAGCGGCTGGAGCTAATGGTGCTGGCTAACAAGTGACATTCTCTCATTAGGTAGGAAGATTTTTCTGAGTGGCCAGTTAGTTGGAGGACATTACACAAGGTCAGAGACTCTGGCTGCAATGGGAGAATAAGTGAAGTAGAAAGAGGCTGAGCAGACAGCCTAAAAAGATGAGATACTTGCTGTGCTGTCTGAAAGCTCCTCTCCTCTCTGACTGGCAAGGCTTGATGTGAGAGGAGTTTGAAGTTTGAACTTGGGTCACTACTTCTTTTGAACATGGAGATATTTCAGCCATGCAGGTGTGTCTCTGCAGGGTGTGTGCTGGTCCATGTACAGTATGTATTTAAACTGACTTTGCTGACCATCACCAAGTTCCAAGGTGGATCCCTTTCCTTCCACAGGGCTGTGAGGGTTGCAGGCAGAATGGGAAATCAATATCGCCAATAGGATAAACATTAGGGTGGCCAAGTAGTTTTAACAGCCACATTGTCATTCCCCCATTCTTGTACAGCAGTTAGTGGGCCATTCTTTCTACAGTTTACAATTTTCAGTAGGCTGAGGAAGACAAACAGCTGCAGAGACAGAGACAAAGACAGAAGGAGACAGGAAAAGAGCAGGAGCCTTCAGACAATCAAACTGGAAACACATTTCTGAAACATGTTGGACAGCCATTCACAGGAGCTTTCAAGATGTGATTTTTTTTCCCAGACCATCAGCCCCTGTATTGAACCATAGTTGTTTTTTTCCATCAGCCCTCAACACACCACATAACTTACAAAGGAGGCTCACCTTTATGAGCAGGTCTCCTAATATTACATTGTACAAAAAGTAATCTATTCTTCTTTGTTATCATCAAATGGCTTATCTTACGCGTCCTTTTGAATTCACACCATCAGCTGTAGAAAATGTGGGCACCATCACAGCGGATATATTTTCTCCCAGAGGTCACTTCAAATTAAATCAAATCAAATCATATTTTATTTGTATAGCGCCAAATCACAACAAAAGTCATCTCAGGACACTTTACAAACTAAGGTCTAGACCTTACTGTTATCAATATTATTACATAGGGAAAACCCAACAAATCCCCCTTGAGCAAGCACTTGGCGACAGTGGGGAGGAAAAACTCCCTTTAAC
>NW_018127881.1:2731097-2746940 GCF_001952655.1 Monopterus albus
AGAGAGAGAGGACACACTACGGGAGAGAGGAGACACAAAGTTAGTAATGTGTAATGGTGGCATATAGAAGCATAGGGAGAGAGAGGAGAGGAGAGCAGAGCAGAGCAGGAGGGGAGGGGAAAGAAACTCAGAGCATCATGGGGCCCCCCAGCAGCCTAGGCCTATAGCAGCATAACTAAGGGAGGGCTCAGGGTCACCTGATCCAGCCCTAACTATAAGCTTTATCAAAAAGGAACGTCTTAAGTCTAATCTTAAAGGTAGAGAGGGTGTCCGCCTCCCGAACTGAGACTGGGAGTTGGTTCCATAGGAGAGGAGCTTGATAGCTAAAGGCTCTGCCTCCCATTCTACTTCTGTGGACTCTAGGAACCACAAGTAAACCTGCACTCTGAGAGCGAAGTGCTCTGTTAGGATGATAAGGCTCTACGAGGTCTTTAAGATACGATGGAGCCTTGTCATAAAGGACTTTACATAGCCTGTTCATAGATAGATGTGTTGATTAGGGGTAAAACGTCTTTGAGCAGCCTGGTCCAGATGGGGTCTAAGAGACATGTTGATGATTTAGATGAAGCAATTGTTGAGGTCAAATCAGAGAGATCTATGGGAGAGAAGCAGTCTAAATATAAATGAGGACTTACAGATGATTCTAAAGCTATTGTAGTTGATGACAATTGTGGGAATAATGACTCTTCTTTCTTTCTAATAGTTGTGATTTTATTTGTTATTTGTAAAGAAGCTCATGAAGTCATTGCTGCTGAGATCTAAGGGAATGTTACGCTCAACAGCACTGTGGCTCTTTGTCAGCCTGGCTACAGTGCTGAAAAGAAACCTGGGGTTGTTCTTATTTTCCTCAGTCAGTGATGAATAAAATGCGGTTCTGGCACTATGAAGGGCTTTCTTATATGTTATTAAACTATCTTTCCAGGCTGTGAAAAACTCTTCTGACTTAGTGGAGCGCCACCTCTTTTCCATTTTTCGTGATGCCATTGGTTTTTGGTAGATATTATCATGCTGATGTGTACAAGTGGACGTTTTTCTGGTAAGTTTGTTTTTAAGTTATTTGATGATATAAAAAAGAGATGTATTTCAGTTGATTTGATAACTGATTGGCTGTTCACGATATCTTGGCTTTATTTTTTGCATAGCGGAGGGAAGTGGTGGTGCCACCGTGTCCATTGTATATACACACATATCAAATTACTTTATATACAATCCTTCCTTTAACCATGCAAATTTGGTAAAATAGAAAACAATAATATTATTTAAAATGTTGTAAATATGTTTAAAAACTCATATGTAAAAGATTGTTCTTGACTCAGCAACTTAGAGATGATGGTACTAGACTATACAAAGTACAGTCTCATCTCATTTAAAATGGTCTAATACTGGGACAATATAATTCAAAGTTAATTTTTTTGACTTTTTTCCAATATCATGGATTTAATAGGCCTATACTGTACATTGTTCTAATGCACAGGCTGCGCCAGTTGCCAATAATTAAATGACCATGTGTGTTTGTGCTACAGTTCAACTATCAGTCAATATCTGAAGAATCACTGAGGGTCTGTCTACATTGAAGCCATACGCTGGTGTGAAATCAGTAATAAGGGGTTGTAGGGCAACCTGCTACTGTCTTCAACTGTGGGAGATAGTAATGAAAGCTATCCAGACTAGGCTTAAAGTGTAAAAATCACAAATTCAAAAGTAAAACAGCAGCATTAGCCTGTTTTTCTGATTTAATTTTCATCAGTTTGGTATAGTCCACGGCTGAATGAAAGTGCTCTAACATGTTCAACATGTTTTACCCTCAGTCAGTCATATTATTTCAAAACTAATAGGAATAGTTCACGTCAGAAAACTGTAACACTGTCAGGTTTGTGTGTTACACATTTACTCTGATGTTCATTCCCAAAAGTGTCTGTCTGAAAGGATCCCATAGATCATCCTGTTTTATGGTGACATCTCTTCAGATCAAATCCTTCTCACACACACAGTTAATCTAAATGTAAATCTGAATCATAATGACATCCCTCTTTTCCACACTACAGCCCTGTTCTGTATAATATATCCTGCTTAGTATGCACATTTGTTAACTCAGACAATTAAATTCAGCAATCTAAATATCTCCTCATAAAAGTGAGGATTATTATTATGAGTGAGACTCTGTTTAATTATTGTTCCAGGAGAAATAGGGTTCTGTGTCACTATTAATTTCTCTTAGCAAATGCAACTGTAGTGACTGAAAGGTCATTCACATTGATGACGACTTTTTGGTGCCTTTTATTCTACATATACATTGTTGTTAACGTGAGATGGTGTTTGAAGTAGAGGTGCATCAAGCGTTTGCAGGAAATTTTAGAAGTTTACTTAGGGGCAAATACACACATAGTAATGTTCAGAGGCAGCAAAGTCAGTGATGGAAGTGATGAAACTAGACCTTAGATAATTAAGAGAAAGAGCAAACAAACAAAAGCATAAATTAGTAGAGAAGGAATGGAACATTCAGGTACACCTTGTTCTCTTACTATTCCCTGTTGAACTGAAACAGTGACTGTAGAAATTTATTTTGCACTGCTGGCTTGCTCTACAACTACAGCACTCGTGTCTTATTTTTGAGAAGAATATTTATCCTCATACCTGATGAAGGTCATATAGACTGAAAGACTGTGTATTTAATAAATTATTCAGCCAAATGAGAGAGCGTGCAGGAGAGTTTTAAGTTTCTGAGAACAGTATTTAAAAGAAACATTCATTTCTACTCAGATACTATACTATGATTACTAAGAATCATATTCTGTTGTTTTATCTACATCATTGATTTTACATTTTTGATTTTAACAGAGAATTCTCCCTCATTATATGTTAAGAATGTATGCATAAAAGGGGACACACATACAGACATATGCTACAACACTGCTTTCATTTATTTTTCCTCTTTCCTTTGTAACACCTACGGTACGGTACTCTGGCAAGAAAAGCAAACCCATGAGACAATAAGACTGTTTGTCTCTAAGCTGATAGTCACATTTTTCAAGACAGATGCCTGTTGACGACTGTCAAACCAGAGAGCTGGAAAGAAAATGTGTGAACAAAAGACAGAGACCCAGACATATAAAATTGTATATCAAATTGATGCATGCCAAAGAATGTACGAGTATGGAAAGAGCCCCTGCATCACTTTTGAGTTCAGTCATTGTGTGCAGTAGACTTCACATGTGACTTGTACATTTATCACACAGTCATATAGTTCTGAGTTTTAGCTTTCGTTCGTTAAAAGGTAAGTGCTCATTCCAGTGGATCTGATTGAGTTTAGTTCAGTTTGGTTTTACTTGTATAGCACCAAATCACAACAAAAAAATCTTCTCAAGGCACTTTAGTATAGACCTTACAAGTGCTATAGAGAAAAAATCAACAAATGCCCCTTGAACAAGCACTTGGTGATAGTGGGGAGGAAAAACTCCCTTTAATGGAAAACATGGTGGGTGGCCATCTGCCTCAACCGGTTGGGATGAGTAGATAAAGGAGAGGGAAAAGAAAAGCATCAAGACAAAAAGCAATAAAATATGGTTTCTTTCCTCTATGCAGTTGCTTTCTGAGGCATTTTCACTCTAAGATGTATCTTAATAAGGTCTTTTTTATGAGAATACTTGCACACACACAGAGACTTGAGGTGTATTCTTTTGAAAAATAAAAACAGCAAATGTGTTTTATAGGTGAGGCCTTTTATATACAGTGCAGTAGGTGAGGTTATATAGACTACAGCTGCTTTACAAACCAAACTTGCGAGACATTCATTACATCTACTATGGTCTACATTGTGAGACAAAGTGAAGAAGAAAAGGTAGCACTTTGACTTAGGAGTGCCACCTTTTCTTCTTCACTTTGTCTTGGGAAAATACAGAAGGCTTTCTTTAAAGACAGAGCATGCAGCTGAATTTCAGTGCAGGGGTAGCATGCCTGTTTTTTTTGTTTGTTTGTTTGTTTTCCATGTATGTACATTCCCTAAAAACTCAGGTGTAATGTATGAAACAGAAATCAGTCAAAGGATTTATGCTGTTTTACAAATTAAGACATTTAGTCAAAAATACTGTTTATCCTGTACCAGCTTGTCTGAGTGAATCTGGCACCATTTTCTTAGAATTCTAGGAAATGCAGCATAGCTTTGTTTTTGTCCTATAGCTGCATCTGCCTCACCTATTCTGTGAGACTTGTCTCATCCATGAGACTTCAGTATCAATACTAAACATTTTCAGTCTTCAGGCTTACTGTAGTGGATAGACCAATTTAACAGAGCTTCACTTCAGTCTGGCTCCATACACAGATAAGAATAACCCTGAGCAGCTTAAAAAACCTTTCTCTTTTTCTTGATCGTGTTATCTTAAAGGCATATTCTCTCACTTCCACCGGATACTGTCATGTCTCTCAGCCCATGTTTTATTTCTGTTCTCTGCACAGGGGAGTTTTATGCCAACTGAGAAAGGAAAGGGAAATTGCCCATTCTCTCTGTGTCTTTTGGACTTGCTGTAGAACTCTCCCTTTCTCAGTAGTAAATAATGCTTTTTCATTGCATGCATACTCTAGTTCAACAATGTGTTGGAATAATTTTATGAAAATCAGGAGTTGTTTGAAGTTTAAGCTTATTTCAAATTTCAATCTCTTGGACTTCTAATTCAACCCCTTCCCTTTTTTCATTCTCTTTGATATGCAGGAAGTGTACACTGAGCTGATTGAATTTGTATTCATTCTTCCTCAGTCTTTTTCTTCTTTGAAACCTAATTCCATCAAATGCTTTGGTATTACTGAATTTCTGGTGGTTCATAACCATCCCTGCAATCATTTACCCATGATGTCTTTTGGAGATGATTGCTGGTTGAGAGGGTAGAAGAAAAGGTGACTGATTGCTTTGGATATTTGTTTTGCTTGCTAACTGCAGTTTGAAGTGGTATACACATGAGAGGAGAATGCTTACACACCCTCATGAGCCTCTAACGCTTCCAGTGGAGATCCATTTAGCGTGATATGCTCTTCAAAATTCAACTTGCCCAACCAAAACTCACTTTAGCAGGCCCCACACCTCCCTCTACACCCCCACCAAACAGGCGTAGCTCCAACATATTCACAGCAGACAGTTTTTCATATAAATAATCACACAAATGCACAATGCAAATAAAACCAATCACTTACAGCTCAGTCAGATTATCAGACATGACAGCTTGTCTGTCATTAGCATAGTTTTGCTTTACAAATCAATACATCTCTGGCCTTTCGAAAAATTTGGAGTCAGTTTCTGACTGAAGGTGTGAGTGAGTACAGTACAGAACACACATTACAATTGTTTGTTGTTTAGAAAGCTTCCGAGGCTTGTGAGTCTGTGGGTTAATATTTATTTAAATATGGTTAAACAAATATAAACTGTGCTCTTTCTCCCCACATGTACACACACATACACACACAGTAACTGACTCATAACTATTTCTGCTTTTGGCTATAGGGGAATCCTTCATCCACATAACCAGATTAACTCACAGTGAGCTCTGATCGTCTTAATGTGGATTCAGCTGTCTTAGCCCTTCCTGGCCTGTTAGTCAGTCTGTCTGTATATTTATATGTCATCCTGTCTACTTGAATGGCAACATATTTGCCTGTATGTATGTTTGTGTGTAACTTTATTTAAACATCTTTCTCTGTCTAGTCTTCAACAAGGAATATCACTTGTGTGGTATTTCCTTTTTTACACCCACTTTTAGCTTTGCCCCCTCTCTCACTGTCAACCTCCTGCACAGCTGTTTTGTTGTATCATGAATAAGGTAAAAATAGTTTATGTGGACAGTTAACAGATATTTAGCTTTTATTCTTCCCAAAAGAAATACACTTGCCTCTAGTAGATGAGATGTATTTCTTCTTCCCTTTTTTTTAATTTAAATTAAACATACTATAATGAACTCATTCTGTCTCCATGTCATGGTAGAGTTTCAATGAAATATATCGACTGCTGTGTTCTCACAGTGTTTTTGGATTGCAGACTCTTTAATTTGCCCCCAGGGAATGACTGACGATAAAATAACACATCAGATGTGGAAACTGTCAATTGCCTGTATATTATCTCCAAAAGGTCAACATTTCTACAAACAGAAAATTTTATACAGTTTAAGTCACACCCTCTCCCTACAATTCACAAGCCATTATGGTATACCCATAATACACAAATGTATTTGTGTATTGTTTTTGTGTAACCAGTAATTGAGTTTAGTCAGAACATTGACATAATGGTGCCATTCATATCAACTACTCTACCCAATCAGAAAGTCATCTTCTATTGGGCATACAAAAGAAAAACCTATAGAGTAAACACAGCCAGGCATAACACTTTTATTCAGCTGTGTTTGTGCACTTATGACAAAAGATGATTAAATATATGTTCAAATGCCAGATGGATCACTGGAAACAGTCTTGACACTGCACCCGCAACTCATATGAGCTCCCTGTCAAGGACAAGGGCAATAAGCTTGAATGTATCAACAAAGAAATCCACCCTCATCCATGGGTAAGATGTGGCAGAAAAAAAGTCCAGTTCAGGCGCTCTGGTGGATGGTTGATAATAAAACACCTTTAATGAATGCAGGCTAGCACATTAAAAAAAATACATCAATGTGTATTGACACACTTATCTTCCTTGGGACATCTGGTGTATTTCCCAAAGGTTTAATTGCCATAAGTTTGCTGTCAAATAGCACTAGAATTAGTAGTTGTGGGATGCCAGAAGATCCCAATTCAGATATCATTAAGACAATTATTGTCAAGTATTTATTTGGTTGTAACACCAGCTCTAGGAATGCTTAGTTTGTTATACATTATTCAAATCCTCCTAATTTCATCACTGAACTTGTTGTGGTTTGTGTCCTGCTTCTTGTTTTGTGCTTTTATTTTGGTTAGTTTCCTGTCCTATGTCACCTCATCTGCCCCAGCTTCACCCCAGTGCACAATTTCTGTTCATTGCTTCCATCTGCTGCTTGTTACCGCCTGGTCTCTTGTCTTTATATCCTCCTCCCTTCCCTCAGTCTGGTTGCTGGCTCATCTGATCTCCATGCCTCGCTTGTTCCTGTCTCCTGTGCTCCCTCCTTGATCTGCACACCCGGTTGGTTCTTTTGCCTAGTGATGGTCGAGATGAAGCTTCCTGAAGCATTGAAGCCTTCCAGCCAGTTGGTTTGCAAAAGGGTTCATTTCTCAAGGCTTCATGTGCTCACAAATCCCCCTGGTGGTCAAAGACTGTAAGACAGGCAGAGGTCATTTTAACAAAGTTGTCTCACCACAGTTTGGGCATGGGAATAATGACTGCCATTTAACTATGCATTTTCCTCTCTTGAGCACAAGATAATAACCCATTCAAACCATGTGTTTATGTCTCCCCTTATTATGTGTTTGTGCTTGTTTGTAAAGTGTGCATAAGAGTTTCTTGGCTGATGCATTGTAATCGGTGTTCTGTGGTAGTGGTAAACATACAAAAGTGAACCTCCTCATTTACATCCATAGTTGAAAAAGTCATATAATAATGACAGGGGGACAATTATGTTTTCAAACTGTGGCAGTGTTAACAAGGAAGAGGAAAGTGAATATGCTTGTGAACAGAGAAGGGCAGTGAAGGCGCTTGTCAAGTCAAAGTCAAAGTGTTTATTGTCCTATGCACAGTAACATGTTTTCCTGTAAAATGAAATTCTTACTTTGCCGTCTACATGAATGCCACACAATACAAGTGAAATATAAAGTAGATAAATAAGTAACACAAAATCTAAGGCACTTTAAAACAGCAAATGAAAGAAATATAATAAAGAGAGAATGTATGCTACATCTGCGATGGATTGGCGACCTGTCCAGGGTGTACCCCGCCTTCGCCCGATTGCCGGCTGGGATTGGCTCTGCCCCCCCCCCGCGGTTCAGGGACTAAGCGGTAGAAAATGAATGAATGAATGTATGCTACATGGGAGCTGTATGTGCAGTAGTCAGCAGTGAATGTGCAGTTGTGCAAACTGAGTATGTAAACAGTACAGGTGGAATTACATGACATAATTCCTGGTAATAAACTCCTGTCAGCTCAGCTGTTTAGGAGTCTAATTTGCGAGTGATGTAAGGGGGCACTTTTCATTTTTATTTAAAATCAGTATTTGTTCAACAGTATTGGGGTTTAAGAAATTCCTCTTTTTGGAAATACATAACTCACAAACTCTCACAACTCCTACACTACCCATGAATTGTGTGGAGATTCCTTAGGCTTTATAACTATCTATACATCGCGGCAAAATTTGAATATTATTCAAATATTATGTGAGTCAAACTATCATGGGAATATTGCTTTTAGCAAGTTGCCCCATGGTGGAGGTCTGCACTCTCTGAGCATGTCTAGTCCATTCTGAATTTTGGAGTAAGCCAGCAAGCTGAGGACCAAAGATGGAGTAAGGGATGGACACAAAGTGCCAATCCTATTTCTTGTTGTTTATCTTTACCTCTCATTTTTGAGTGCTCCCTTGATTTTGAGTTATGCCTCAAAACAGAGTTACAAGGAGCAGTGGTTGAAATCTTCCTCTGTGAAATGGAACAACCCTTCAAGACCCTAATGTGTCATCAGTAGTTAAATAGCTGTAGGAAATTTTGAATATGGTGATTGCATGGGCTATAAGCATCAATTTGCTATTTTGAATAAAAAATAAGAAGACAGCAAGGAGAGGATATGTTTTTGACACAGTGGAATGTTGGTGGATTTGTTTGAGGTGTGTGGCCTTTGTTGTAGTTAGCCTCAAGGCTAACTTGGCTTTGAGTTTGCCTCTGAAAACCTTCTGTTTCAGGGGCTGTGTAGCCCTACCACTTTGCCCTACCCCTTCATTATAAAGATAATCAGCCTACCACTATATGTGAACATGCAAAATGGTGGGGTAGGGCTAAGTGGTAGGGGCAAGGGGTGAATTGCGATTGGGCCATCGTGGGAGGAGAGCAGGACAAGGAGGCAAGGAAAAGAGAATTTATATGAATGGCCAGAGGGAAGGTGCCTACAGATAGTAGGATAGAAAGCATGAGATGCTGAGGAAAAGAAGGCAGACCGAAATAATGAGAATAGGAAGGAAAGTGAGGATAACAAATAATATAGAAGGAGGGGGCTGCAAAGAGAAAGCTGAGTGGAGCTGAGGAGGCACTGGACCTGGGGGACTGCTGCGCGTTTATCCTCCTCTGCAGCAGGCTTCTGAAGCATTACCTCAGGAAAAGACTTTAAAGCAGGGTGGCTGCTACTCTGTGCTGATCTGTTAATACCCACGGATACACAAGACTTCGCTGTCATACTCTAGGGTGGGGTAGAGCAGGACAGTGTGTAGAAGTCAGCATGTGAGTTTGTGATTTTTATTATGTGTTCAAGGATCATATCATATCTCTGCAGGCGATATCCCATCCGCACCACTAGTTTGCCCCAACTCACCCGAAGACATGAAGTTACCAGAGCGATTAAAAGATTAGATTGGACTCTCATGTGGCTATGTGTCACCACTGTCACCTAAAGCTGCTGCCGTGAGGGGAAAGGAGGTTATGACAAGCCTGTTTTAGGATCCTGTATAAATAGACTCCTGTCTCCTGGGAATTGGTGTAAAACTCCCTCAGAGCCACAGTATGCAGCGAAAAATATACTCTTCAGGGATGGGCTGCAGGATTTGTACTTGCTACTTCACAGAAGACCTGTACTCAAGATGGCTTGCAGTTCATGATTAATTCAATGAAAGTAATCTAAAGGGGAATAAAGATGTTATATGTGAAAGATTAGTTTCTTTGTCCATGCAGATTCTCTGTCATCCAGGTCATAGTAAGATGAAAAAACTTAGAAAAATCAACTGGACTAGGATTTTAGGTCGAAGACGTTTCACCTCTTATCCAAGAGGCTTCATCAGTTCTGCCTGACATTTATCCCCATCGGTGGTGTTTCAATCCTTTGATGCCCAACAATGTCCCCTAACGACTTCGTTATTATAGCCCAGTATTGGTGAGCGTCGATACCTGTCTTTGAAACCTCACCTGTGGAGCGACGCCTATTGTCCTGGTGGGCATGTTTGGGTAGAGATCTCAAAACAGGATCGTAGATGGATGACAAGTTGTGTCTTAGTCCACCACCCCTATTTAGTGAGGGGGGTGTTCTTTTTGGACAAAAATAGCTTCCTTGACTCCTCTCTCGAGCCAGCAATGTTCTCTGGAGAGGATCTGGACTTCACTGTCACTTTGGGGTGGCTGTGGCTCAGGAGGTAGAGTGGGTTGTTTACTAACTGGAGGATTAACGGTTCGATTCCCGGCTTATTGAAGTGTCCTTGAACAAGATACTGAACCCCCAGTTGCTCCCGGTGATGTCACTGGCTTGGGAGTGCGAATGGGTGAATGGCTGAATAATGTGAAAGTGTTTTGAATGTGCTGTAAAAGTGTAGAAAGGTGCTATACAAGTATAAGACCATTTACTGTCCTCAAAAGAATGTCCTTTGTCGTGGAGGTGGACTGCTGACTCTGGTCCACTGGAGTTGGGCCATGCGTTTGTGCAGCAGCATGGGTAGAAATGCCTATTTGGAAAACTGTAGGATAGACTTGTGTAAAACTACAATCAAGGACATTTCATAAAAATTAATTTGTGTTGGCCATCATGTTTTTCTGTGTGGTCAAATCTTTGTTTTTAACACACAGTCCCCTCAGAATATAGGCCAGGTTTTTGGCTCCCAAATTTGAGGAAAACACTACTTTCTCAGACCAGACAAGGACATACTTGTCTTTTTTTATATATATATATAACTTTGCACATTAACTCCAGTGGTGTCCCTCTGAACTCCTTGGTAAATGTATTTTGTAGCAGAATGCATAAGAGTATTTATTGGATCTAGCTGACAATGCTATAACTTGAATGTAGCTGAGGTGCTGTCACTTGACTAGCCCCGCCGGTAATTCATTTTGGTCGATTGTTCCCTCTTCAGCTTGGCTCAACAGAGTCAGCAAGAAGCAATAAACAACTTGGGAAAGATACTGCTAAGTTTCACAGAAGTAAACACCAATGTGCTGATATGAATGTGTCTGTGTGTGTGTGTGTGTTTTTATTATACTGTGTGGACAAATTTTTGCTCAGTGCCATCACTGTGAGGACTTTTTAGCTGATCCTCAACTTCAAAGGGCATTTTGAGGATTAAGACTTGGTTTGAGGGTTAATATTAGGTTTCGGGTCAGGCACTTAATTGTGCTGGTGAAGGTTACAGGCTGGGGAATGCATTATGTTATTGAGTGTCCTCACAACTGTAGAAAGAAATGACTATGGGAGTGTGTATGCATTTGTGTCATCATACTAAACATCATACTGGGGACAAAAATCTCTGCACATAGTTGCATCATGGCAAATCACCTCCCATCGGGATAAAAAGCTAACCCCCATGAGGTAAACCGATAAATGTTGACACTTTGCTTTGGTTAAAGATAGAATTATGCTTCAATTGGGGTTTACAGTGAAGACCGGGGTTAGGCATATGCTCCTATAGTTACATTAAGTATAAAACCTCCATGGAATAAGTGTAAGTTAATAAATGAATAGCCCTACATAATGAGGGTTGTTTAAAAATTACAGGATATCTAAGTAAACCCCAATAAAATGATTAGCATGAGACTTTTGAAGATATCAAACTGACTGCTTTGTTTGTTTGACATTAGGCACAAAACTATACCAAATTGCCTCTGTGGGAACAAATGATGCCTTAATGTGCTCTGAATTGATGAAATACATTTTAGCCTCACAGCAACAAGCATAGACGTGAAGGGAAAAAGGACGGAAACATCAGATCAATTAAACTATTGCGGGCTCAGTGAGAATCCACACCATGCTGGTGTTTGATCATGAGAAGCTCTGAGCGTCAGTACCCCCTCCACCCTGTGCAACCATTCAGCGACAGGTTTCTTTTGTTTTCCACTACAAACACTTTCATCACGCTTACACGCCAAACTGTCCCAGGCAAGCCCGGCTTACAAGTTGAAAGTGTTTTCAGAAGAGGAAAAAAGATTTTCATACCAGATCAATGTACAGTAAGTGAGGTTCATCTGATTTGTTTTTTATTTTTTATATTGACTTCCCAATATTAATTCTTTTTCATTTTTCTTTTTAAATACAGTGTTAAATGGTAAAACAGTCACACAAGGAAAAAATAGGCTTTGTCATTCACTTGTGTTTTTATGCACGTTTCCACTCACTCAAAGTCAAATGTGGTGTGTCTGTGCCTGTAGACCTGTAGTTGTTTCTTATCGACCCAAGCCACTTAACCACTTGATCAAAATCACCTGCATTCTCAGATAACATGACAGGCTATTAGGACAACGTGGCTAACCAGGCGTGTGATATTGCCCACAGTAGTCTTTAAAAGGCAGTGTAAACAGCACTGGGACTAGGTCACTGCTATGTGACACGTGCACAGAGCCTCTGCTGCTTGTGTGCGTTCTTGTGTATAATGTAAAGTGCTCCTTAAAATAGATCATATTCTAGTTCTAAAACCGTAGAAAATGTCTGGTGTTTACTATAAAAACAAGTTAGCATTTGCCGCCAGGGTGTTTTAGGCTGCAACAGATTCTAATGGGGCACACAATATTGTGTCAAACCCCTGTGATTACATTGCCATTTAAAGTGTTTAATGACACATGGCATTTCAGCTGTAGCGCAGATGCCTCAGCTACTCCTCTCTTCAACTTTATTGAATTGTTTAGAGAAAACATTTCAAACATTGGAAAGGAATGTTTGCAAAGTCTAAAAATATCAGTCTATCGAGGATGGTTACCATCTATTCTGCACAATTTGTGGAAGTTTCCTCGTATGTTAATAGGATAGAGTAGAAGCATACAGTAGCTGGCACAGACCAAGGAATGCCAATCCTGTCTCCTAGAAATTCTGTTCATATAATTCTAAAGTAGACATAAACATCAAGCTTTGGGAGATAGCCACTTTAATACAATTTCAAGGAGTAATTATAGATAACTGGAACTGGATATTGCATTTTAGAATGATTTCATTTAAAAGCAGAGGGTAATAAAACATAAGGTAAAAAACACCAAAGACTTACACATGCTTAATTTCAGCACTATATTATGCTTATTTGAATTAAATATGCGTATATTATTTACCCTTATATACTGCAAGGTACTGCAAAATACCATGGGGAAGCACTCACCTTATATACAGTATGTAACTGCTAAAGATTTATCAACTTTTCAAATTAACAAACTTAAGGGTGTTCAGTTTATGATTATTTCAGTGTTAGTATTAAAGAGTGAAAACTGTTGTCATGAGGACAAGTTAGAGGTAATGTTTGACAAATTCAACAGCCTCCCCACTCTAGCTGTGATATCACCAGCATAGCCGCTGAATGTTTCTCTTCACAGAGATGTATGGTGTACAATGTACAGTGTTTCACATTTTCAACAATTTTAACAAAGATTCATACACAGAATCTATTGAAAAGGGTGAAAGAAATGTAAAAGTTTAATCTACAGTAGGTCAACCTCATCATCGGTGAACCTTGGGGATCTACGACCCTGTTGTAGATTCTCTGTTTGTCCTTCCTTAGGCCACTGTTGGTAGGTACTATCCACTGCAGACTGGGAACACCCAACAAAACCTGCAGTCTGGGTGATGCTCTGACCCAGTTGTCTAGTTTGGTCCTTGTCAAAGTCACTCAGATCTTTACACTTGCCTGTTTTTTTCTGCTTCAAACACATCAGCTTCAATGACTGAATTTTCATTTGCTGACTAATATACCCCACACACTCACAGGTGCCAACGTACCAAGATAATCAGTGTTATAATAATCAATGTTATTCACTTCACCTGATCTGTGTATTTGCGACTATGTAATTTAGTAATTTCTTCATAATAGTAATTGAGAACATAATGCAGTCACAACAGTTTTTTTCTCAAAATATATTTGCTGATGCAAGCTAGTTGTATATTGATGGAATTTCTAGGATATTGGGTTTAGAAATGGGTGTTTGTGCCCTTAAAGGTCTTGGAATTATGTTTGTGCTTGAATTTCAGTGAGCCAACCATCTACCCAGTTCAAATGACCTCAATTCCAGCCAGTTGACTGAGATTGTAAATAATGATCTACTGAATTAAGATACCTGAATCCTGGAGCTTCATCTTGCTGACAGATTCTGTAGCCTGTAATCTGAACACACAGTCAGTTGCAGGGAAACTGGGTTTCTTGAGATAGCTTTTTTGTAATTCCATCATTGGGACAAAGTTTGTGTGATTAGACTTCAGTTAGACTGTAATTAACATAGTTAAATAGCTGCACCAATCTCCAGGGACCCCTGCATCTTATGCTCAAGGTACTGTAAGAGGGGGGTGGTGTTGGCAAGGGTGGTGGTGGGGTGTTCTTGGAGATGTAAAGCAACTAATTAAATGAAGACTACGCTACTGAACGATCTCCTGGGCAAATACAGTTTCTTCTATTCTTCCTCTCTCCTCTCCTTACATCCTCTAACACCCTCGCCTCCTTGCACATGAGATGATGACAGTTAATGATGCATTTTTTAAAACCACCTTAGCTCCCGCCCTATGGCTCACTCTCACTCTTCCTTGGTAGGCCCAGGTCATTATTATTGTTATTATTATGCTTCTTTCATATTTTTTTCATCCTGAGTCCACATCATTTCTCTCCATGTTTTGTTAACAAGTTGCTTCGCTCTCTTTCTGTCTTTCTTGTTTCTACCTCCCCACCTGCCTCCTAACCCTCCCATTATAAACCAAACTAGGGAATTTGCTCATTTAAACTAGAAAAAACAATGAAGCTCACTCCCGGGTCTGCATTATTTTTCAGAAGTCAGAGAGAAGCCACAGCCCTCGACAGACACTAATGCTGGATGGCATAGTAAAGACAACCTGAACGACCTGGGAGCCATCATTCGCACAGAGTGTCAGCAAGGTCACTGGGCTAAGGGACGGTGAGTCTGCTATTTGCATATACCGAAGGCTATGGGGTAATAAGGTCTGCTTCGCATCTGCATTTTATTAATTAAAAAAATGTTAAGAGAACTATTAGTAAACTGACCAGCAGGCCATTTCACAGGCTTAGCAATTATTTACTTTTATTCATGTGTTGCCAGATAAGATAATTCTGCACACCACACTTTTTTGTAGATTAAAAAGAGAAACTCTTTAATTTTATTGTCAAGTTGTTTGATTAATGCTGATAACAATAAAAAAAAAAACCTTCATTCTACTTCAGCATAGGGCATAAACTTTACAGGTTAGGGTTGAGAAAGCCAGGCCTAAAAAAAAAAGCTTCCTCTGTAAAGCACAGAAGAGGGGGTATGAGCACCTTAGGCAAGACTGAGGGGCATATGAACACAGCACAGAACAGGATAAACACACTGATGCGATCTATTACATTCTCAACATACAGTATTTGTATATGCACAACACAACAGCTGCATTACATTTGGGGTAATCGGCACAATACTTATTACCATAGTAAAATAAGTCAATTAGATAAAGCTGAATCAATTAAAAAGAGTGAGAAGTAGTGCTTCCATTCTGTCTGATTCGCTCAATGTTCTGCCCTCATTTGTATTTCACTATTGTACACACTATGTATTTCCAATGCGCCGGATACGTCACATCCAAAAACTGCTGAGTCAGTCAGTTTGGAGCCCTCACAGGCCACTCTTTGTCTTAAGATGTCTATTCCTGTGTCAGGTATTTGGATATTGGGGTTAATATTTAACTAAAGGCTCCAATCTTTGAGATTATGTGGGTTTGATTTTGTTTACACCATCTGCCATCAGATGTAATTGAATGTACAGTATGTT
>NW_018127881.1:2747042-2751258 GCF_001952655.1 Monopterus albus
CACACTGTGGGAAGTTGGCATCCTTATGAGGACAAAAATCAGGTCTCCAAAAGGTAAACTGTGACCTTTTAGAGGTGATTTGGTTTAAGGTTAGGGTGGTGTTAGGGTTAGGCAAGTAATGGTTATGGTTAAGGTTAGGTTATGTCTTCAGGAAATTAATGTACTCTAAGTCAGTGTAATGCCCCCTGAAGTGATTGAAAGACAACATGTATGTACAAATGCATATATATGTATGTACATGAGTGTGTAGTGTTCTATACAAATCCTGTGGATGTCCTGCAGGAGTTAGTCCTGGCCTTATGGTAAATAATGCCCTGTTAACATCCAGGATTGTGTACATTTTATGTGTGATTTCTATATTTTATACCTCATCTTTGTGAACATTTGATATCCCTGCCTGCATTTGCCACAAAGTGAAGCATTTGACATACACATTAGCATTTTAGTCTGATGCTGCCATGTAGAGTGATGTGTGAGCAGGTGCATTAGGGGTTCGGTGTCAGACACGAGGACAATGAACCCCTTTGACAGGGTGTGAGGTTATGGCTGGGACACATCGGCACTCAACGTGGTTAAATAATCCCTGCTACAACCAGGTGCCTCTACTGGCTAGTATACTGTACAACTTTACAACTGAAGTATCAGTTGTTCTTTTAGTAGCTGTATGTGAAATACAAATACCACTACTACTATGAAACATAATCCAGTTTTTAAATCTTCATTTAATTTCATTATCTCAATTTAAAGGAAATATCTGACATTTTGTGAAATATCCGTGGAGCGTCTCGGGTTAGTAAGTTAAAAGAAGATCAGTATCATGCTCATATCTGTCTGTTAAATATACATTTACAACCTTGTAGTTTAGAATAGAAGCAGGTCCACTTGGCTCTGTCTAATATTAACACCTACCAGTGATGTGAAATTTTACTGGAGGAAAAATAAACACACATATGTATTAAACACGCATATGTATACAAGGATCAGCAGCAGCATTTGTCATGATACAAACAAGAGCTACAATGCCGTATCTCGAGAAACACAAAATTTACGATCTTACGGTACATGCAATGCTCTCCCCCCCCCCACAGAGAATCTGCAATTCCAAGAGGTAGACTAGTGAGAAGTATGTCACTGGTACCAAGCCAGGATAAGGCATTACTAGCTTTAAATCCTTCAGCAATGATCAAAACCGGACTTAATGCACTCACCAGGAGAGACTGGTACATCCCACAACACATAGCCCTTCACACACACAAATCCATGCTTTGATGGCAATAACTTGAACAATAACAACAGTGAGCTCTGTGGCCTGGCTCACAGACCAGATAGCAGACAGCAGTAGAGTATACAGTACCATGTGGCCAGGTATGCTGCTGTTTTCTGTTCTCACACTGTTTTAATCTATTTTATTTTTTTCCATTTTTAACAACTGTAGTCAGTCATGTAACTACAAATACGGCACATACGTTATTTTCATCCTACACTGATGGTCTTACTGTATTTGTAGTGTTTGTGTGTATAATGCCCTTGAACTACTAAAAAATTGTGTTGTTTTATATTCTACATTTCTGTTTTAATGATAAATTCAAATTCAGCATTTTCTCCTAGGAACACATTTGCTTGGGGGAAGCTAAACGGTGAATTGGAAGTGAAAATATGTCTGTTTTTATATATATAGACATACATATATATATAGTCTGCATGTCTTAGATGCAGGATTACTAGAGTTTTTTTCAAATCTTAAATTCTCACATTTTAGTTTTACAAAATTTGTAATACATAGGTATAAAAACATGAATATTTAAAGTACATTTGTTTGTAAGAGTTTCATTTATATTGGTTTCTTCCATTAGTCTGTTTATGCACACACACTATGTTTATACACGCACTATGTACCCTGTGTTTTTAACCATGTGTGTGTGTATGTGTGTGTGTGTGTGTGTGTGAGAGAGAGAGATTTTCTGTATTAATTTGCTCATGCTTGTGTACTACATGCCTCCACATGTCTCATAATCCAGGAGACTGGCACGCATCATAATGTTGGGAGCCGGGGAATTCAGAGCCATTCTGCCATATTCATCAGTCTAAGGAAAGAGACAGAAAGAACTTATGTGACTGTGTGTGTGCATATTATAAAAAATAAAGAAAGATTTTGACTATGCACAAGGAACGACTGCCTCACTGCTGTGGAGAAGATTCAAAGGAACAATTTTACACCAGCTTATGAGCAAGGGAGTGAACAGAGGGATGCACACTACCCAGAGACTGCCAGATGTTGCACAAGGGAACCCATCAGCAGCAAGAGTGACCAAGGGTGGAATGAGTTAAATTGGCTCTGAAAAATTGGTTCCTCGCATACGAGCAGATGAAGGAAATACTGAGGAAATGGAGTGTTTTATGAAAAATGGTTGCCAATTTAATTCAGTGTCTTTTTCATTACCTGCAGCTCTGTTTGTCTGCCTGTTTGTACAACATCTCAAAAACTAGACAGCAGATTTCAATCACAGTTGACGGAAAGTTTCGCCATGGGCCAAGGAATGATTGGTTTAGCATGGATCCCAAATCCGACTTTTAAAGTATTTCTTAACATTGCAGCATTTGTGCATCAATCCTCTACTCACATTACTATTTAAACAGGTGTTCAAATGCAGTGGTTAAACATTCTTAACATATTTATGTTACTGAAATAATAATACATTCAGTACAGAATAATGTGTAGACTTGGTAGAGCTGCAGTATGTGCTCTGAGTGCTTTCTAGTTTTTCACCATAACTGCAGAGTACTGCTGAACAGCATGGAGGCAGTGCTTCTCTGCTTTATACAATATATACTGACAAGAGATATGTTCAGTTTAGAGCCACATAAAGCATACATTGCTACTATAGCACACTAGCGTATCTTTATTTATGAAACTAAACTAAGTCATCACAGTATAGATTCAGGGACAGGCCCTTATCAGTTGCCGCATTTTAAATTTCCTCTGCAAAGGCTTGAAAAACACAACATGGCTCCTAAAGCTTGATTTATGGTTCTGTGTTGAATCTATGCCAAAGATACATTGTAGGTAATCTGTAGCCTTGTACCCTATGCCTTAGCCTGATGTGCACCTCTCCAGAAATGTACTGTAAGTACATCACAGACCGCAACAGCTGTGATTGGTTGCATTGCATTTCCTCATTCATGTCTCCCTTTGGCTGGACACTGTCTGCATTGCAGTGCTTTCAGTAAAAGTAACTGCTGCTCAGTATCTATTAGTTTTAACTCCAACATGAGCCTCTTGGTTTCAGTCACCATTGTTAGTAAGTGGCAAAGAAACGCAACGAAAACTCCACTGCCAGTTGATGTTTTGGTGATGTATTTGCAGAGTGCTGCAGACACACCAATGCCTAAGTACAGTATAAATGCTCAGAGTGATGTCCATTCCATAGTCTATGGCATAGGCTCTACGTAAATTCAACACAGAACCAAAAGTCAAGCTTAAGGCATTGCCTGAAAAAGAAAGAACCCAATTCATGAGACTTCATGAATATGGGAATGGGCACCAGAGCATCAGTGTGATGCTAAACATTAGCCGAAACAGACTTGCAGCAATGGAGATATAGGAAGAGCCATACTACCAAGAACAGACACCACACACACACACGTGCACACACACACACACACACACACACACAAAGGAAAAAAAGAGTCATTTTCTAATGAGACAGTGATCCCAAACATACTGCAAAAATCACACAAGGGTTTTAAAATGTGAAGACTATGACCTGGTCCAGTTTGGCCACTGACCAAGAAGTCATCCAACCTAATTGACAATATATACAAGCCAGAATTCTGACATTAATGTCAAGGGCAACACACAGTGACAGCGTGTGACAAGTATCAAACCACCCACGCCCATTATTTTCAAAGTAAGTCCACACACTGGCGGCAAACTGCCACATCTGGATATGATATTGCCTTGTTTGCCCAGTGTCAATGCATGTCAAAAGTATGAAATACTGAAATACTCACCCATTTCGGTAGCCCCACGCTAAATTCACAAACGCTCGTGGTGTGTTACAGCATCCTGTCACGCCATGTGATGTACTGCCCCCAGCGTGTGTTACCCCACAGAATTCTGAGCAAAAAAGTCAGAATTCTGAAAAAAAAAGTCAGTACTCATATTTTTCACAATGGCTCTAATCCTGTTTCATATAAGAGAATCCAATCTATCAAC
>NW_018127881.1:2751273-2757923 GCF_001952655.1 Monopterus albus
TTTGTGTGTAGTAGTTTTTGCTGTGCTGTCAATGATCAAACTTTTTCCAGCTACATTGGTGCAATGAAACTACATGAAAATTGAAGATTGTAAACTGAAGATACTCGGATACAGTAAAAACATACCCCAGTATGAACCCACTGTGTGTTCAAACCTTGTTATCCATCTCCAGAGATGCTGTGACGCCATGGCAGATGGGAAAGGTGATAGGTTCCAACATAGTGCACACTTATAATTACTTTGGGCAAACTGTGTTTGTGTGTGTATATCTTCGAGATTGAAGCAACTGCTAGTCGACTCATTTGGTGCACTAGCTACGGCAGGTGGCTGGCAGTCAGGCGTGTTCCATGTTAAATCCTGCTTCTGTTGTGTTTATGGCTCTTTTATCTTTTAAGAAGTAACGGGTCTTTTGATTTTACATCTGCAAACACTGATGGCCGTTGTTGGCTGGGATGTTGATGTAGACATTGGTTGTGACTGATCACAGCATTATGTAAAAATATGGTGGGTACATATAGATAGTGAAGAGATATAGTGAAGACGTTGCCTTCTAAACTCCACACACTAGTGACAGCTTCTTCATCCTTAAAAGAATTGTCTTTTGGGGGCAAGTAGTGACTAGATCCAGCCTGTTGACCCTTAATCAACAAGGGTTACGTATAGAAAACCATGCAGCTGCTGTTATTAGCATGCGTTACAACAGTACATGTTATTTATTCTGTATATTATATTATGGGTTGCCCTGCGAGATAAACAGCTGAGCTAGGGTTGTGTCTGTGGTTCTTACATTTAAAATGTAGGTTCCTATAAGTCCTTTTTCTCTGTTTGAAAAGCTTTCCTCACATTCTGCAAGCTTTCAGTGCTTCTTTGACTTCCTTTTCTATCTTGCACCAGCTGAAAAACAAAATAAAGAGAAAACCCACAGACATGAAAACAATGCAAATTCTGCCAGGCACTGCCACCTCCTCAGATGCATTGGTGAACTAAGCAAAGGGATCTTTGAGGAAGCAAAGGGACATTTAATGAACAGGCCCTTTATTGATCTATGGACAAAACAGCCGTTAATTATGTGTGGGTGGGCATTTAATTGAGGGAGTTAAACAAGGTCCCTGCTTGCTAAGCTGATACATGGTCAAGAATGAGGAGAATTTGATTGAGTCCTGTGCCATTAGGGCAAAGGATGAGCCACAAACAATCACTCAGCCAATACTTCTGGATTTTCCTTTCTCCCTCTCACACTTGTCTTTTTTTGTCTCTCTCTCTGCCTTTCTTCTAGAAAGTGCTCCTTACTGGGTTATTACACTCTCCCTTTGTTTCCAAATTAGGAGGAAATGTCCTCCATCTATTCATTTTCCTCAACTCTGTGTGCTCTTTTGTCATACAGCTCAGGTTGATTTGCGTGTTCGTGATTTTCTGACTTGTATAAATGGCAGCAGTGAGAAAGTCTGTAAAGCCATAGAGATTCTGTTAGAGGGGGGTATTGACTCACAGTTCTCTGTGTGTGCACAGTATGTGTATTTATTTATTATTGCACCCATGTTTCTGTGGTCTGTGCAGTCTAGTGAATCTCTTTGATTTGTGGTTGCCGCTCGTCATCAGGCAGCCAACTGTCTTATGGCTCTGCTCAGTAAGTCTTATTATGTGAGGGCACAAATCTTCTGCTGACTCTCTGCTATATTGTCTCTGTGAACCTCTTGAAACTGATACTAATCTCATACCTTCTTAACAATAGTTTTAGTCAATGATTCTGACTGCTAGATTAAAAAAAGAATATTCTGTTCACTTACAATAACAGAAATAAACCCAAGAGGAAGGAAAATTAAAGGCAAAATATTAATAAAGTCTCATGAATATAAGGTAGATACTGCAAATGAAAATTAGATATGAGTTTAACATATGAAATGAATACACTATCGATTACCCTTTTAGTAAAATTCAGAATTTTTGTTTAATCAAAGCCTACAAATACACACACTCACACGAACATGAATATTTTACACACTTCATATTATGTCATCAGTCCCAGTGTGGCGTACGCCATGAGCAACAACATAACCTCTGTCACTCACACCACAGACACCTCTGGAGATGAATGGTGGTGTTAAACTGTAGAGCTACACAAGGTGTAATCCCCACAGGGGATTGGTTGTGTTCCTTGACTATGAGTGTATAAGCTCAGCATGACTTAGAATCTCATTAAAAGAGGCTTATTTATCTCCACACCTCCTAAAGAATCAAGGCTGGTGTCTTCAAGTCTTTGGGCTGGCAGCAATTACTATACCAATCAAGTAGCTTTTTTTAACGCCTGTTCTGTGTCATAAGAAAAATGTGCCAAGCTACTACTCAAGCTGCCAGCATATTTCTAAAGGTATAAGTGCTAAGAGCGCTCTCAAAATGAATGTACGAAAAGGGATCAGTTTGTATATGAAAAAGCACTTCCATTTTAGAAGTTAAAAATATAGCTTTGCCTTCTTTACTTGTCTGGAGAAAAGGTGATGGTACCTTGTAGTTGTAAGTTCTTTAAACCTCAGGTTGGGGATTTCCGTCACAGTTATGCTTTGCATTTGTCATCGCTCAGTTTAGAAAATGGTACTTTAAACATAATATGCCCAGAATGCTAATGGCAATCAGTAACATAAACCACAGGCCTGAATATGAAATCATTTTCATTATCTTTGTTTGAACCATTATTTAATCATCACAGTTCTTTAGCACTGAGAAAAATTAACAATAGGAAATAGTTTACAAAATGTGTATGAAGTGAATGAAGTACATAATAAAGGAAAATCAAACAAACTAGTGCACAAACATTGTAGTATAACAATAGACAATCAGGAACAGGATAAACATTTAGGTTTTACTGCTCTGATTCCATGTTCACATCATACAGAAGTTTCTGACATGTAAATACTGTGCATGTCAATATTCAGCTCCGATTATTGCATACATAATAATATGTACGTAAATAAATATATTGTACTGTAGATGTTTAGGCTCACTTCAGATGAGCTCCAACTAAACAGTCATTTATTGTAAAACAACTAACTAGCTATCACATAACCTGAACTCAGTGGTAGGTAACTTGCTCATCAGTGTGTAAATTCCACTTGCTAGTAACACTAATCACTGTTACTAACACTAATCATCGCTACCATGATGCAACTGCAAGACAATGAGATTATTTCTTTGGCATCCTTTCCATCTCACCTGACGATAAATGGACAGCTTCATAAATAACCCAAATCTCACTAGTAGGAATATTTTTAGTCAGAGTTTAATGCAATTCCTAGGAGTGATTGTGGAATGACTGATGAATATGGGCAGATACTATATGGTGAAACACAAAGCAATTCTTTGAGCCCAGGGTATCCATTGTAAATTTTGCTTATGAAATGATAAATCCATTCATTAGCCTCAGTTGAGTTATGTTTCTTCAATAATGCAAACAGTTATCCAAGTTCACCTACAGTAGTGCGAGGTGTGGTGTAGAAAATTCCTCTGCTGATAGTATTGTCTGACTAGCCATAATATCCTGCTGCTGCTTAGAGGACTATTACTGTCATAGTAACACAACAGGGTGCCATTATATTGCTAGCAACTGTGGCTATTTGTTTTTTATCCTGTGTTAACTCACAGCGGTGTTTGTGTCCATGTATGAGCATGACAATGTATGTGTGTGTGTGTTTTTTATATATATAGGTCGGCTGGCCCCTGCGGGAGCAGTACCTACTGTGTTCGGACACATCATTACTGGTATAGATCTATTGATTGTTTGTTAGTGTGCTTTTACTTGTGTTGTTTGTTTTTTCGATTACTGTACCTGCAATTTCAGACAAATTAAGCACATGCTAAATTGTCCTTGCCTGACAAAAAATGTTACTGGTCAGTTAAGTGCACTCTCATCCCCCCCAACCAGCAACTGTTTGCCCTTACTTTCTTACTGCCCTGTATGCCTTCTAGCATGTTGGGCAGTAAGGAGGGACTCCCATTCCTAGGCCAATCTCTGAGTAGTACTCCAGGAGTGCCTCTAAAACTTGAGTTTTTCTTTAGCTGTGTGAACCCGTGTGTTCTTTGGCCTGCCTTTCCTGCATTTTCCTTCAGGTATCCAGTGTAAAGCAATCTTTTTGCCCAGTCTATTTCCACCGCCAAACATTTGTAAATGTGGGAAAATACTCAAAAAAAAAATCTCAACATTGGTTTGCATCCTGCCCTGTTCTGACAAACAAACTATGTCGACCCAAGATAACATTTCTCTGACATTAGCCTCTAAGTTTTTAACCATAGGAACAGCAGATTATAAAATAAAGTTTCTCTCAAATCATCTACAGAAAAACAGGCGAGAATTTGCCCTCACCTCGAGCCTCGAGGGCTCGAGGTGAGGGCAAGTATTAATGATGTATAATAGATTTTACCAGAACACTAATCAATTATCTTTTCTTATAATCACCATTATAATTACAGGAATTTTACATGCTTTGCATGGTTAATGTGACGTGAAGTCATTTATCCACAGCCATGCACTTATTGTATCCGTCTGTATGTCACTCATCACTGAGTAGAGCGAGGCCCTTGTGTTTGTGTTCACTGTGAGGTCAGATGCAGTCAGTTGCTCACAGCCATGGATAGGAAAATCAACCCACACACTCTACTAACATTTTGACTGAACACCTTCAGGGCTTTACTGTTTGGCAGGTATCTTTATTTTTCTCTAGACTTACTGTCTCTATTGCTGCTATGGCAATACAGAATCCACAAGTGTTTTTCTATTTATTTCAAATGATGGCATGGATATGAAAGCTTCATTTTAAGTTTTTCATCAAGAGTTACTGTCGGAGCTACTTAATTTAGAGGAAAGAATGCTACTCTGTAAATAGTGTCTCATTTGAACAAGAATGCAGGATAATTTCACACGGGTGCAAAAACCAATCTGCCTTCAGTTATCAGTGCAGTTATACTGTCGCTCCCTTGCTCTGTCCCAAAAACCCCTGAATCCTGACAAGAGATTTTCAATTTCCAGCAGCAACCTCTGCTAACAACCCTGGCCTACCAGGATATATAACACCATTACCATTCATAGGAACAACAAGAAACAAGGCAGAGCAAAGGTCCCTTAAGACTAACAACAAATGCATGGTCTTGCCTCCTTGCATTAAATCAATGTCATGCTCCCTTTAAAATAATTTTTCTTGATGCTTTGCTCCCTCCATTTGTATCTTTGCTGTCTGTGAAATGTGTGTTCTCTGAAGTAGGATCAGAGGAGCCCTAATGCTTTATTTTGGCAAGGCGGCACAGCAAACTTAGAGGACACTGATTGCTTGTGTCCTCCACTCTAATGTTCTTGTTAATTCTCCATCGAAGCTGATTGCCACATTCAGATGTACAGAGGGGGTTAGAGAGGAAAACTGTTAGCAGTGCGGTGACGAGGCCTTGTGGCAGCTTGCCATTAATTCAGCTACTGAGTTGTTTCACCTCGTCCTTCCTTCTCGCTCTCTCCATCTTTGTCTCTCACCCGCTCTCTCTCTTGTTCTGTCCCTCAACTGCTGCGCATAACGCTCTAGGAATTAAATTAGAGCCAGCAAAATCTTCAGACATGCTTATTACCGGGCTGGCATTGTTGTAATGTGTCTGACCTTGACCTGTTAAGGATTAATCCAAGCCGACAGGGCTGAGCAGGCACCCCGGCTGATTCCCATGCAGATCTCAGACACAAGTTGTGTTTACCAGTCTGAGATAGAAGAGGAGAACAAACAAGTATGAGTTCCTCACTCAGGGAGAGAAGTTTGGACTGGACACACTGTGTCACATCAGACACCTGAAAGGAAGTGATGATTGTGTGTGTGTGCACCTGACATTACTTATACTGTGGGGACTCTAGTTTGCACCATGTAATCATAGAATATTACTGCACCGACCTGGTTTAAGTTTACATTAAGGTTGGGATGAGGCAAGTAGTGGTTATGGTTAAAGTTAGTGTAAATCTCAAGGAAATTAATGCAAGTCTGTGTAAAGTTCCCGCAGGGGATGAAAGAAATTTGTGTGTGTATTTGAATATTTATGAATATATATTTAGTGCTTTTATTTATGAAGGTAAAAACTGACAATACAAAGAGTCACATACAAACCAGCCAGCATGTGCATGTGGGTTGCACTTAGGTTAGTGAGGGACTGGCACTTGGCTCAGTTTGTGCAACTCTGATGGGAACCATATATGTCTGCCAGTGTGATTTGATAATGGGTCCAAAGTAGAGTACATGTGGGGGTACCAAAAGTAAGTGTGGAGGACTAATTAAAAAAGGACTAATAAAATGCACCCAAAATTCAACATCAGCAAAACGCAAAATCTCTAATGACATATTCAGTGGAAACAAAGATGGAGCTGACAACAAAGTGTAGATTAGACTTTGCAAATGTATTAAAGTATATTCAATGCAAGGCAAAAGTGTTTTAACAGCACAGTCACACATTGTACATTATAATTTAACAACCTTTAAATAAATTATTCACACTAAAGCAACAGAATAGAGTGCGAGGAGAAAAGAAAATTAAATAGTTGGGACAACAAAAATATTATAAATAGTTCAGTTTTTATCTGGAAGAAGCTTTGTGTTTACCGTAGAGGCTGTCGTGATGCCCCTGCCAGTCGAGGTTGT
>NW_018127881.1:2758442-2775760 GCF_001952655.1 Monopterus albus
TCGAGGCCACCGTGGCCCCCCTGCCGGTTGAGGCCGTTGATGCCGCTGTGAACCCCCTACCGGTCGAGGCTGTTGATGCTGTCGAGGCCAACGTGAACCCCCTGCCGGTCGAGGTTGTTGATGCTGTCGAGGCCAACGTGATGCCCCTGCCAGTCGAGGCCGCCGATGCCGCTGTGAAGCCCCTGCCGGTCTTGGCCCTCGAGGCCACTGTGACGCCTCTGTCAGTCGAGGCAGTCGAGGCCACTGTGTGCCTCTCTGTGTGCAGACGTGCCTGTCTGTGTGCGAATGTGCCACTCTGTTAGCCACACCCACACACACACACAGATAAAAGCTGTGAGTTAGTTCAGCAGCAGTCAGACGGAAGAGTCAGCTCTTACACTTACCACAGAGGACTCAGCTGCACCTGTCGACGCACACCATCGCTCTGAAAACCAAGAGAACCATCCCAGGCTCTTACCGGTGCAGTGAAGGAAGGTGGTAGTAGCTTCGACATCCTTTTGGAGATTGGCAGGTCGTACACCTCAGCACTCCCGCCACTGCACTCGTCACGTCTTTTACAACGTCAGCGACAGCTTGCACCTCGACACCTTTGCTTCTGTTGGTGCTCTCAGTACTGAGTTGTGCCACGACGCATTGCGCAGCACTTGTTCCACTTCGTCTTCAACATAACATATCGATATGATGGATGGACACAGCAGAAGCATCACAGCTGTGCTAAGAGTAGCGAAGCACTCTGGGACCAAGAGACACGCGACAGGACCAGAGACGTGCGGCTTCTGTCACTCTGTCAGCAGTACATTTACTGTCATTTTGGAAATCATGGTAAAACAAAGTTTTACCAGGGAAACACTTCCACACAGTGACATATAATAAAGAAACTACATTTTCACGTTTACTTGTCCTTTATGTATCCTGTTAAATAATAGTTACAAAACATTAATGGTGAGCCCCTGAGCCGCTTTCGGACTAGTGCGAGGCGCTAACGAAGCAAAGTGTGGACCAAGTGCTGCGCAATGCGTCCGCGTCTTGGCACAACTCGGCACAGGTGAGAGCGCCAACACAAGCACCGAGCTACAAGCTGCCGCTGACTTTTCCGTGGCCACAACTTCCTTCTAAAAGGCGTCGGTGAGAGCGTGGGACGGTTCCGCTGGTTTTCAGCTGCCGCAGTGTGCTCTACAGGTGCTGCTGAGTCCTCTGTAGTGTCCAGTGAACTAATTGTGAGAGCTGACTCTTCCTTCTCACTGCTGTTGAATTGACACTGTTTTAAAAGCAGTTTCAGTGAAATCAGCTCTTACTCTACAAAGATTTTTCTTCTGCTTATCCGAGATTGGGTCATGGTGACAACAGGCTCAGCAAGCTAGTCCAGACGTCCCTCTCCCTGGCGATATTTTCCAGCTCCTCTGGTGGGATTCTGAGGCATTCCAAGGCCAGATGAGATATATAATCTCCCCAGCGTGTTATGGGTTTACCCCGGGGTCTCCTATCAATTGGATGCGCCCTTGGAGATGCCCAAACCACCTCAACTGGCTCCTTTCAATGTGAAGGAACAGCGGTTCTACTTCGAGCCCCTTCCGGATATCTGAGCTCCATCACTGCACCAAAGCTTCTGGGACTGGAAGCTTAGATGATGAACTTTCACTCTCTCTTTTTGGCACCAAAAATAATTTCATTTTTTAAATCAATATTCAAGCAAATATGTCACAGGTTTTCTTGTGCACTTGTGCAACTACTCTCAGCACCATGAATTGAGCAAATTGAGCAAGTGAGCTAAATGAATGTGTTCGTGTATCCTTTAACATCCACCTTTGTATCAGTACTGTAGCATACTGAACAATACCTTCACTTTTGCTTATCACATCAAGATGCAGGCTCTGGTACTTCCCCAGTAGAGTTTGAAAGAGTGACCTGGTCTTTTTTTTTCACAGCACAGCTATAAATACAGAACAGTACAGAACAGTACAGTAAAACACATTAAATAAAAAAAGGAAAAGACAAAACATTTCAATCAGATATCCACAAATTTGCTCAGTATAGTCTTGTGTCCTGGCTGGAGTGCTTTCTTTGCTTGTACAGCTCAGTGTCCATCCATAACTATATAAAAAGAAAAGGTAATATTTTTCCATATACTATGCTTGTATATAGGTCATTACTTCTCAAAATCTTGTGTTCTCCACAGTGCTAATCAGTTGCCTAAATTTAGTAATCCTGTTGGCAGTGAGGGCAGAGATTCTCTGCAACACTTCTGAGGAGCCTGCAGAAACGACGCCTTGCCAGTTTAGCTGCTTCCAATGTCTTGAAATGTACAAATATCTACATTGAGCCATAATTGAACAACTTTCACAACTTTCTTTTGATGTTTACTGCATTTATATGACATCGATACTGACATAATGAATAGGTTGACTATAAGAGAAAACAGTGAGAGGTGGTTTTTACCATATTACAGTGAGGTAGTGGAGGTGGATATAATATTAACACAATACAATGCAATTTCATAGGATATTAGTTTCTAAACCTTATACAATATGTTTTGCAGTACATTGGAAGAGATGGTGGTTCAGTATGATAATTTTGGGGTTGTGTTTGTTTATGTGGGTTAAAAGAGATACTAAGAACACCTTACATTATAATGCAAAACCAATGGCATTGGATTAAACTGGGGTAAGGGCTAGTGTGCTGAACTATGTGTGTGCTCAGATGCCACTTATCATCATGAGGTTGTCCATAAGAGTTTTAACAACTAGCTGGTAAAATATATTTTGATTAGATTTTTGAAATTGCATTCACATTTTCTTAAAGTTTTACCATTTTAGTATGTAGTGTTATGTTGCTGTGCTTAACACTGAACTAAGTATATTCTTAAAGAGGAGCTTTGGTATTTAGAAGAGAACCATGCTGTAAGCAGTTCTTATAGAATCCCCTCACACATATGCAAACATCTGACTATTATCTATGGAAAATGCATACGAATAGAGTTATCTTCTTTTCCAGTTATTTCCATAGCTGCTAGCAGACTTGAGTCCCTGACCCCTCATTTGGACTTTTATTTGGCCCTCTAGCCCCTATTAGCCCTAAATGACTCTTTCTCTTTACTGCATCTCTTATTCTCCTTTCTTTTTTCTCATGTTGCTTCCTTTTCTTCATATAACTGCAGTGAGTACTGCTCTTTGTCTCACTGTTTCTGTTATTTCCTGACTGTTATTTTAGTGTCCCAATGTCTCTTCCCCCCAAACATCTCCCTTGTCTTTGTCTCTATTTCTCCTTTTCTCCCTCAGCAATGTTTTGTGATTGGCAGCTGAAGCTTGACTGCAGTAGAGTTAATAGAGAATACAGAGGAATACCTAGAGGATTTACAGCTGAATGGAGACGCACAAATAAGATAATGACTTGGGAATAACAATTTTGCTGCACCGTTTGGGAAACCACTGGAGAGAGAGAGAGAAGGAGACAGAGGGAGGAAAGAGAGCGAAAAGACAGATGAAGAAAGTCTCAGAGACAGTGAGTAAGAGAGGAAGAAAGACAGCCAGACAAAAGTGAACAGGTTCCAAGGGCAGCCGCCTAAGCAAGATTTTTCTGAACTAGAGGATTTAGTCGGAATCCCTGTGGATCGTCTGATAAGATAAAGCTTTGTACTTTTAGACAGGTAGCACTGATGAACAAAAACAGTTATTTTTCCTCCTGATACATTTGTTTTGATATGTGTTAGGTCGATTGCTGACTATTTTTTGTTTACAAAGGGATACAATTGTCATTTTGAATATTAAAATACACAAAGCAATGTTTGTTGTGTGTATGCCTGAGAGTATGTGTTTGGGTGTGGGGTGACTCTACAGTTGTCATGTATATAGCTTTGTTTGCACTGTTTAGATTCCTCATCTGAAACAATAGCTACATGACAATATAGAGACATTTTCCCCTACAATGGGAGAGAAGCCTGGTGGGGCGAGATAACTCACTAAAATTCATAATGCCCTAGCATCCCTTTAACTTTGCCAGACAGGAATGGGTCACCCATCAACACTGTAATTTATAGTCATTTGGTTGTCAGAGCTGTTGGTTGAGTTATAGAGGCTCGCAGGCCTCCGTAAAGGACCTAATCTCAGACGAAAGACAAGGGCTCTTGGTGATATAATTTCCCCCTCTCGCTTCACTGCTCTGTCCCTCCATCATCTCTTTGACATCACTCAATGCTCAACAAAGTAGCTAATGAAGCAGAAGAGGAGAGAATATTTGCCCAGTAATTAAGAAAAATGAAAGGAAGTGGAGTTTGAAAGCTGACACGATCACTATAATTGTCCTCTCCTTGACGTGGGAGTATGGCGTATGCTATACTTTTCCAGCACACTCTTTTTAATTCAAGTCTCATTAGCTTCTTACTCTTTGCAGCTCTAAGATCTTTATCACTCTCTTTCTCCCGGTCTCTCTGTCCACCTCGCCAGTCAAGTTGGCATTTATTTATTGCATTTGTCAATGAATTCCGGAGCTAAGGTTAAAGAAAGCAGCTAATACAGTCATTTTTTGTGGAATGTTTTCATCTTAGAGAGTCAATCAAGTCCTAATCTAACCAAACTGCACACACACCAAACCTAAATTATGCCTTAGAGGTCATTCAGTGTTTAAGGTGTTTTTATAAATTCTCAGGAATACTAAACAGGGCATTGAATTAAAACAAATCAACTCTTTAAATCAGATCTGGAAAGTCCACATAAAAGTTTGATAAGTTGATCCCAAATTCTAGTAGTATGTTGCAGGTTTACCTGGCATTGAAAGGGCTTGGTTTGTTCAACTCCTTATAGAAAATGTCACTCCTGTAGAGAACATAGTTAGAAGTATTAAAAACTGTTCAGAAATGTACTAGGTGAGCCACAGGTAGTAATTTGTCACTCTATTTTTTAATAATGCTGGGTGCCCATTTTGCATGTGATCCCAATTTTTAGCTGCATTTCCACTGTTGGAACCTAACCAGCGGTGCTTCCCATAACTGTCACCCAGTATAACCTCATGGGCTGATGTGGACCCTTCTGTTTTGCTTTTCCACTGAATTTTTTTCCGTGTGTTTGCCTTTATTTAGACAAGGGCTGGGCTGGGCTCCTCACACACTGTCACAGTCACACACACTTGATCCGATCACATGGGTCTCATAGTGCTTCTTTGTGCAACAAAATCAGGCAGTAATGGAGACTGTACAGTTTATCAAACAGCTGTTGGAAAAGCAGAACACATACTTGCAGAAATGAGATGCTCTTTCTGCGGTCCACTCACTGGAGTCCCTGTTTTAAGTGAAGTGATCTCTCATGACTTCTGAATCACTGTGCTTGAAATACTAATGGTTGAGACATGAAAATGCTGACATTTAACCAGTCACCAGTGACAGCTCTGTGAGCACCCATTGCCTCCCCCTTTGTGTTCGTGGAACTTAATTTTAATACTAACTCATGAGGGGTACCAAAATTTAGCCTCAGACAGGGTCCATCTAGTGCCAACAGTAAAAGACACACTGGGAAGATGAGCCCTGAAAGGTGCTTACCGATGGCCCAACGGTGGCTGACAGCCAACCGTTGGTTTGCTGCATCGCTGGCTTTAGACCCAGCCCCAGTTTTTCTATGTTTGCCACCTGTTTCACTCAGCTCAGTCCTGGTCTGCCCTCATTCACCTGCATTCCATTGGTGTAATCGGGCGCTCTACAATCACTCCCTGCCACACAGTCATCACTGAACATGTCTATTGATATTCCAGTGTTTATTTATTACTTTTCCCTGTTTTTGACCTTTTATCTCTCCTGGACTGTGACCCTGCCTTTTCTCTCTATGTACTTCTGAATTCACCTGTGTATGGACATGTGGTTCTCTCAGGTTCTCTGATCAGTAACCTGCCCTTAGTTTCCTGTTTGCCGTCTTTGTATAAGGGCTCTAGTTGCTCCTGGACCTGATTATTTGTCTACCTTTGTCTGTGTTTCCTGTTACTTGTATTGTATTTTCAGAGCCAGACGTATTATCTGGATTGTAATATTTTTCTTACCTGCGTTCCCGTGCCTATTACTGTAAATCAAAGTTCACTTTTCACTATCTGTCTTGCTTCTCAATTTACAAACTGGATATTTTAATATTAGAGTCAAATCACATTTAAACACATCTAAAATAATCTTCAATTTAGTTTAAATGCTAAAATAAAGTGCTAAAGGTTGCCTGAGATTAACCTGTTAAAATGGAAGCCATTTCCCCCTCCTAATAGGAAGCCATCCATTAGAAGTCAACAGGCTTAAGGGATTTCTTCAGCTTACCTGACCTTCATCAGAAAGAGGGGGATATACCTTAGAGTACTTTGTTCTCTAGCTGTGCTAACAGCAGGGTCAGTAGAGCTTTTCATTATTATGGTAATTTTCATTTACACTAATCAATCGTAGAGTTTGTCCTTGAAAATAAAAAAATAGCACAAATGCCCTTTTGTGTTTTAACAGAGTTCATTTAATTATAGAATTTTAACATGCATTGTAACTAGTCAGTTTGTTTATAACTTGTCTATATTTTTATTTTATTTTACACTTTTTCTTATCTCTTCTTTTTAAATTTACATTTTAATGTTATGTATGCAAGCAAAAAGGTTCAGGGTTCAAGCCCCGGCTGACCCTGTCCCTTTCTGTGTGGAGTTTGCATGTTCTCCCTGTGCCTGCGTGGGTTTTCTCCGAGTACTCCGGCTTCCTCCCACAGTCCAAAGACATGCAGCTTAAGTTTATTGCCAACAATAAAATTGCCCGTAGGAGTGAGTGTGAGCGTGTGTGGCTGTCTGTCTCTCAGTGTCAGCCCTGTGATAGACTGGCGACCTGTCCAGGGTGGACCCTGCCTCTCACCTAATGTCAGCTGGGATTGACTCCAGCCCCCCACAGCCCTGCTTAGGAATAAGCGGTACAGATAATGGATGGATCGATGTTATGTATATATTATGTAGAACCTGTGTATATGAAAATGTGCTATACAAATAAACTTGCCATTCATAACTTAATCTGAGAGCATCAGTTTAGACTATAGCCTCTCATGTTTATAAATGAAGTCTGTGTTTACCAGATTATAGGAATCACATAAGGTACATCAGAACTGATGAAGCCTCTTGGATGAGAGGTGAAACGTCTTCTACCTAAAACCACATCCAGATGCCTTTTTCTAAGCTTTTTCAGCACATGAGGTACTGATTGTTACTGCATGTTTCTTATAGAGCGGTTTTTATTTCAGTGATTAGAGGGGTGAATAGTACAGAGAAATGACTAACATTGGTGGCTGGATAATCAACACAATTAATAGTTAAGTAAAATCCTGAGCCCATTATTATATCCCAAAGGGAATAGTTGAGTATATTAAAGACATATTAAATGGATGACTAATTCAGTGCCAACTGTAGACATTGAGCTTCAGTTTTTTAAATTGATTGATGATATTTTTACATCTTAATTTAGTTACATTTGTCTCATTTAAAGGAATTAGGGTGCAGTGCCCTGGATTTTTCTTTTAATTCTTCTTCTTGGTTTTTTTTTATTTGCAAGGCCAAGTACAGTACCATATAATATTTAGCTTTCTTCCTCCATTCACCATAAAAAAACTGTTAATCTCACAGTAGTGCAGCAGAAATGGTTTCAAATCATATATAAATTAAGTATCATGTCAATTAATTGGTTAAACTATTGTCTAAATTCCACAGCAGAGAGAGAAGTGAGTTTACATTTTTGTGTTGGCTGTGTGCTTCTATGTCACTGACTGCAAGTCACGGTGTTGTCTGTGCAAGGTCATTCTGTCTACAATACATTCGTAGATAGTAAAATATGCACCGAGTCTTTTCATGAAAGTTTTACAAATAAACTCCACAACAGACAGATCTTGTGTTCTTGACGTTATTATTTTAATACATAACAGTAGCTACTGTACCTGTTCTTCGGCCAGCTGTTCTGTATTTCTGTTTATATTACAATTTCTACTGCTGCCTATTTTTTTAACAATATCGGAACACATTTGTATACTGTAGTATCTCCCTGAATGGCTGGAAGTCCAGTTTTTGTATTTTACATAGGTTACAGAGCAATACCTCAATATGCACTATAAATTTTATAGCTACAGTAGTTTAACTAAAAAAACAGTAAAATAAATAGAGCAACTTTATGTTTGCATCATATTGTGCACACGGATGAAATGAGGTATTTTTACTTGCTGAAGAAGTCCAAGAAGTCTAGAGTTCTTAAACTCCACCCCTCAAGTAACACAGCCACCCTCTTCCTGCTGGTCCACTTTTGGCCACATGTTGTGATTCTGATCGACTTCTGATGGGCATTATTCTTTTTATGATGGTAATAATAACCTCAGTGCTGTCCTAATGATAGTGATCATAATTCTTCGAACTCTCTCTCCAAACAGCGTGTTGATAGTCATGCGACAACCTCAGCGGGGGGGTGAGTGAGCTGACTGCAAAGGTGTGATTTACCTCACAGTGGAGTGCAGGGCATTGCAGCACATGTGGGCGGTCATCATTCTCTTGGTGAACTTTTCTTTTTTTTTTGTCCTTTAGTTCAGTATTAGTGCTGTTCACTTGCCAGATACAGTACTTGAGAACTGAGAGGCTGTAAGGGTCTTAGTGATTTATTTCTTTCTTTATTTGTGCTCAAACTCCCACCTCTGTATAGTATTTCTATAGATAGCCCATTGGTTTTGTAACATCATCATTATAGTGGTCTTGACCGTGTGCTGTAGTACCATTAAATTAGACAGAGGACATTACACAGAGCTCGTCTTGACATTAATATTGATCAGTTCACCAGTAAACGTCACTACTTTGTTCAGCCACAAATCGAATCCTAACACTCATCCAGTCTCCTCATCTCTCCTTGGAATCCTTCCTGCACTGCCCTGGTCATTTTTATGGAAGAGACTGCCTTTTCTGCCTCGAGGACATTACAATGAATAGATTGATTAGGCAATATCGTAATGGGGATAGGGTAATGAGCCTGTCAGTCATATAGTGGACAGTGTCTGACAGAAAATACTCTCAGGTGGAAGAATGGCTTTGCTAGTAGACACTAGAGGGGTGGAGGAGGAGGGTGTCGGTGGTGGTGTTATTAATTTCTAGTATTCAATCATTTACTTGTTGATTATGTACACAATGAGCATTTGAGCTAATCTGAACTTAATGTTGATTCCTTCCTAAATACCCAAAGCATGTAGCTGTTGAGTTTAACACTAAAATTAAGAGCTCTTTAAAACAAAGGCTTCCCACTGGCAGGAGTGAACAAGCGACAATAAACTGACAAATCTCAGTAAAGTATAACATATAATCAGTTGATTTGTTGATATGTGTCTTTCTCCTGTTATGTTTGAAATGTAAACTAACCCACAGGCCAAGTGTCACATGACCACAGCGTCCAGTCATTTTCATTGTGAACAAGTGCATTGCAAATGTAAAAGGAAAGGAACCTTCTCAATGCCATCCCATTTGTTTTGCTGTTGGACATGGAGAGTAAATTCTCTTGTATCTGGAAGCTGAGGCAATTTGTTTTATTTGACTTCTCGCCCCATAAACTGTCAACTCTGCCTCCCCTAACCCAGAAGAGATTCGTTACAGAAAACAAATGGGCTCCATAATGACCCTCTCCAGCAGAGTTCACGTTTGAGGTTTGATCTATGTATTTATCCAAGAATACTTGCTCTGGTTATCTGTGACTGCATGGGTAACAAGCAGGTTTCTCATGTGCTTGTATCTTTTTTATGGATCAAATCTTTTCCTTAGAAGGATGTTAGAAATTAAGGGACTTAAAATATCATAGGGCTTCAGAAAAGCTGCTATAAAATATATAATTCAGGATACTTTTAAAGGTGTATTCATCAGATAATGGTCCTATAGTAGTGTTGGTGTCAATAGCATCTTTGTGTATGCTTGTGTCCATGTATGAGAGAGAGAGAGGCATTTCTGTTCATATGTGCATAACTATGAAGAAGTGAATGTTCAGCCAACTATTGATTTTGGAAAAGGCTCTCCCTGAGATGATGAGGAGGTGTGTCTAGTGAAGTGGCTATTATGTGAAATCAGTTGCTGTTAGCTGATTCTCTGTGCTCTATATTCGTGGCTTCTAGTTCTCCAAAACAGCTTAGGCTTAGGATGCGCCCACTTTCAGTCAATTCCCTAGTTTAAAGAACATACTGGCACCTACACATGGTTTGCAGGTGCATCCACCATACAGTAATTGTTCCAGCTCATTTTCTTTTGCCCTTAGCAGGGTTTTAGCTGGTATTTGTGTGAAACGCCACTAATTTCACCAATTATTTATAGGAAGTGTGTTTTGGTTGCCGTGATGCTAATGTTGAGCAGGTGCAAGACATTTTCAGTGAACAGTACTGAACCGAACTAACCGCTTTGAATACAGAATAAGATGATGTTTTCTTTTCTTTGTCTGAGTATGATATGGAATGTAGGATTTTAAACATAAACTTGGAGCTGATTAAGTAGTGACAATAACTGGTGTTTGAAGAAATGTGTTACTGTCTTACTCTTCCCAGTAACACAGTAGACTAACAGATTGTGTTAGAGTTTATTTTAATTACAGTTACTGGCCTGATATGTCTCTGCATTTCAAATAAAATAAAAAATATATACTGTATGCTGCAAACATCAAAGTCAAAATCTGTCAAGTAAAGTAATTATGCATATTCATAAATGTTTCACTGATACTGACGAGCTGTTTTGGACAAGGGAGAAAGGAGAGCTGCCCACACTCCTTACAAAAATGCTCTTAAAGAAGCATGCAAGCATTTAATGAGCAATGATACTTTATGTTAAAATTAAAATGCTATATAATGAAAAATGTCGGTATCCAAGTCAGACACAGCTGCCCACAGCAGCAAACACTGACATTTGCAGACCGGTGGTAGAGGACTGAAACAACCTGTGTCGCGTATGTTGACATTTGACATGAAGTTCCCTCTAATTCCTGAGGAGCTACATAATAATTACCGCAGTTATACAACCAGGGTTTGGAGACCTTACCTTTCCTCACATAACAGCTTTCTTTCCCTTAATGTGAAATCAGGGATGTCATTTCTTATGGTGCACTCCCAGCAAAACAATAGTGATGTCATCTCGCATGAACTGCACATACTGTGTGCTAATACAGGTATTTGTAGTTAGGCGTCTTTGTGTATCTCAAGAGGAAGTCCAGTCTGGTAACACCCACATCAATAACGTCACCACAGTGAACTACGGCATTTCTTAATTGTTTTTTGCTTGTTTGCTTGTTTTCTATTTTGAACTAATGATTGTCTCAGTTTGGCAAGGGTAGTGCTGCTACCATTTATACTGTTCCTCCTTATTGTTTGCTTTGCTATTGCTAGATAAAGCATCTAAACAGTAAAGAAAACTTTCCTTGTTTTTATTAACTTTGAATAATGCATTTTTAAAGGATGTGACAAGCCTCTCCTCACTGATGTAACAGTAACAGATATGTGTAGGTAAGTCGGGTCCAGAGATGAAACTCTAACAGGTTGGCTCTAGACTCTAAATTCAACTTCTCCTTAGCAGGATAAATACACTTACAGCTAAAATAGTTTTCAGCAGCCACAACAACTGTTACAATAAGGAAGAAGCTGTTGTTGACTAAAGTTTATTTATTAGTATTCTTTTTTCAGGTCAGTATGGTGCTTTTAATGAGTTAGTAGGGGAGACAGTTAAAGGATGGAAGAGCTGCTCCGCCTCAGCCTAACTTTATAATTAGAAACCTGTGCTATTTAACCCTAGGCAGGCTGGTCTTACCACTTTAATGTGAGGCCTGAGATGGACTCTTATACTGGAGTGCCAGGGTAACAAGCATTTAGGAAAGTCTTCACACGCAGTTTGACAACACACACAATCACCCAACCCTCACAGAGTTGTGGAGTGTGAGAAGAAACACATAATCAAGCTCGGGTTGTTTCTGGCCACACTGTGAGCTAATGGGAAGTCATATGGCTGAGTGTGCCACCTGCAGCAGCTCCCAGATTCAGAAGCTCAGATTTTCTTTTTCTTTTTTGATTGCTCAATTATAATCTATTATTTGACAGTAATGGACTGACTTTTTCACATATTTTTTCATGTATTGGCACACATGATTATTTTTACTTTCACTGACAAAAGATGCTTCGATACACAACAGAGAGGAAGCTGTGGACGGTGTTTGCCTTCTTTTTACTTATACTCCTTGCTTTGAGGTTTGAGAATGGCTGTCACAATGTACTGATTCTTTGTATTCACACAATAATAAATAAGGAAGTGAGATAAACATGTAACTGCCTCCGAAGCCTGCTTAAAATGTTTATTCCTCTGAATATATTACAGAATCAGCGTTTGTATGTAATATGATTAGTGTATGAACAAAGCAGCTGCAGTGTGACTGAAGTGAAAAAACACACACAATCATGAGACAGAAATTATAATAATTTTTTTTCATTAATGAAAACAAAAAATTAGCGACTTTCTATGAGAGAAATATAGAATCTGGGGTAAAAAAATACTTGAGATTTTGTATTTTATATTGTGAAAACTGGGCTTAATAAATATCCACTGAGCTCTGAGTGATATGCTTTCACTCTTGCAGAATTAATACACAGTCAGAGCAATTATTTGTGTCAAAATATCATATGCTTGGCAACCTATAATTCAGTATTTTGATTTCCTTTTAACATCAACATTTTTTTCTTCCCAACATGAATTTGTGTTTTTTGTTCTGCTAGTATGTAAAATGGTCATGTGCGTAAATAAGATTCAGAAGTCAAGGTATTGTAGTAACTAACATGCTAACATGGGAAAATGTTGAGCACTGAAAAGAAATGCCTTTTTTAAACTGCTTGATTCTCTTGCAGATTTACTCTACAGCATTTGGTAAGTGTGATAATAAATGCTTATCATTTGATTTTTAATTATTCTTTGTGAGTGAACTATTACCTCTGTTTAGTTATAGTTAACTTGAACATTTAATTGACATATAATCAGGTAGATACAAATATATAAATATGGTCAACAAGTTTTGATCTTGGTTTCTATTACTTATTGCATGCTTACGTTCACATTAAAAAATAAAAAAACATAATCTTGTATTTTATGTAAGGCCTATTTATGCTTTTGCCAGATTGTTCCAGTTCCTGCTTTCAAGTTTAGTGTTATCATTTGCTCTGTGACTGGTGTCATATGAAGTCTTGCCAGGCTCGCAAACAACATTCTGTGAAGCTTTCTTTCACCTTCTTTCACATATATAATTACTAGCAACCACAAGAGCAGTTAGAAAAGGACGGTCATGAGCTACTGTAGAGCAACTAGTTTATCTCTTGCAGCCAAGCCAGAGTGCAAGGAAAGTGTGAAGCAGGCTTCAGCTTTAGGAAGCAGACAGTTGGTTCAAACTCATCAAAGCCATGTTTTTTTTTTTGTTTGTTTGTTCAAGAATCTTCAACTTTTTACCATGGACAGGGTAAATTTTGGCAGCCTGAAAGTGAGAGATGAACTGAGCTTCTGTGATACCTCAGTGAAGTCCTTACTTGGTTTTCCAAAAGCTTGCGTTCAGATCATCTAACTTTGCGCTTTCAATTCCTCACTTAGCAATGACTGTGAAATAACATCCCAGTGCCCTCATCTGGTAGTTTTCCCATTTGGTTCTGCAGTACACTGCAGCTGCCTTAAACACCGTGGTGACAGTGGTGATAATATACAGGTAATAAAAGTGGTGAATTCTGATTTCTGAAAAAAAACAGACAAGGAATGACTCATTGGGAGAAAAGCAAGTTTTATAACGATGTGCAATACTGAAGTTGATGTTTATACAGTATGTACATGTCAAGGAGCAAACATAATCTGAAATAATTAAAAAAAAAATTGATGCTTAGAAAATTGCCAATCACAGCTGTTGCAGTCGTTCCTGAGCAAAATAACAGAATTACACATCAGAACAGGACAGCAGTGCCCATAGCATTGTACAGGTGTACCTGTTTATAGCCAGATGTTATAAAGACTCCATGCTGAGTGAATCTAAGGCTAGAGTGCAAGTCCATCCATCGCTCTAAAGTGCTCACTATATGATGCAAATCAATTTGCTCTAGACCAGTCTTCTATTTCTTGATGCATCAAACCTCCTTTCATAAAAAGAGCAAAGACGCCTGACATACTGTATATGTTCTGCACAATGCTCCATTTGTGACATCATGGCATTCCATCAAACTCGCCTACTTTTGCATTTGCATCGACTACAAGCAGCTATGAAAGGCACTAATGGTCTCTGGCTGTCCTAAGTGGGTCCTAGGTATAGTCAGCCTGAAGCTAAGGGCAGAATCAGAGCAGTGTGTTGACAGACACCAGTGCTCTTCTACCATCCTGGGCCCATGTGCACTGACAGCTGTCAGCTACCTTGGCCATCACCTGTCTTTCACAGTGACACACACTTTTGCTTACATGTATGTGTGAACACACACACTTGAAACTCATAGTCCAGTCTAGTAATAACAATGCCAAACATTTAAAGCATCAGTAGTCCATGTTAAAAGGAGTGGTGGCCAGTGCCATCGGTTACTGCTCGTTTGCCTTTTCTGTAGCCCAGTCCACCCCTCTAGATCCCACTGCCCTTTCATTCTGTTTGTTTTATTCATATGACGTCTCCCAATCTCTGTGTCTATTGCCCTCTGAGTTTCTTCCCTCATCCTCTCTCCCAACCAAAGCTGGGGATACAGAGTGCCAGCCACCCATGAGATGAGCGATTTAGTAATTGTGTTACTGGCAGTCCAGGAATAGGGGCCTGTGCAGCAGTAGTGGACACTGTGAAACGTGTGATCACAAATTGGGAGAGAGAGAAAGACAAAGACAGACAGGCAGAGACAGACTGAGAAAATAGAAAGGAACTGGGGTAATTCGTGAAAAAGAAATGTAAGAATAATTAATGGATGTAAAGAGAAAGCGAGAGAAAAGAGAGTGGGTGGATGATCATTTTGATATGTGGGTGGAATAGCAGCAGTATTGGCATGGGAGAGAGGGAACAAGGGAGGAGGTGAAGGAGGGAAAGCAGAGATTTAAGAGAAAGCGAGGGAAGGGGGTGGAAAAGCAGCAATTAGTGTAATTAGGAGACCAGCTTTAGCAAGGCACTGACAATATGTCACCTCTCATTATAACCCATAAGCAAACACAGCAAGTGTGCTAATGCAAGGCAGCACCCATTCTCTAGACAGTTCCCTATGTCAGTGCAGATTTTGTTCTCCCTAGTCACGCTCAGCTGCATATCATTGACTTGCCAATACAACATGGAGTTTTGGATTCAGAATCTGGAGACCAGTCAGAGGAGAGAGAAACAACAGCAAGGCCCAACTAGCAAGTTGTTTGAGTATACGATATTGGGCAGTCAAACAGAAAGAAGTCCGAATCTTTGTTAATCCTCAGTAGGATTAGCTAATGCAGATGGATGAAATGTGTTAGATGTTTCTGCACGGGCAGTTTAAATGGAAGAATACATTTGTGGTCAGTTTGGATAATTATGGATTAAGAGCTGCATTGTGCTTTGAAGCCACGGTTGATTTGCATCAGCATTTCACTGGACACTGTATGATTGCACTTTGAACATAATATTACTTTTTCAAAACAAATACTAACATTATGTACAGTATACAAAGTGACAAGTAACTTTGAAGTTGCATTTAACAGGAAACATCATCCTATGAATAGCTAAGACACATGTGCACAGAATGCAGATATCTTTGTCATTACTGAATGCTTGCATAAGTAGCAGGCTCATGTAACTGGCTCAACGGGCCAGTACATTTTTTTATTCATGGAAACCCTGCTGTTTTCCAAAGAAAATGGTTGTTTATTTGTTCCCTTTTATTTTTTTTTTTCTTTTTGCTCAGTCTCACAGAAAATGGCCCATTAAAACTTTACCCTTGTTGCATAAGCAAACATGTTACAGAAACAGACATGTTTTCTGTTGCGCCTCTGGTACAGTACTTTCTTTTTTCACCCCTCTGTGACATGGCATGAGGCCTCTGAGCCAAGTGACTGTGACAAATTGGGATTGGAAATGACAAAATAGACTATTTAATAAGCATGGTGGAGGGGATTGGACTCTGGTGTCAGGTTCACTCGAATAAGCAGACTATCTGAACTCCTCCTGGGCCCAGCTTTGATGGCAGCTTTCATCCATCTGATGGGGAGATTCTGGCAATGGAAAATGAAGCCGGGTATGTCTCGCTATCTATATTGTGTGTGTGTGCTAAGCTGTGCATGCTGGTGTGTATGTGCAGAGGGATGGTTTTGAGTTAATACAAAATCAGTGCACACATCAGTCCAAGGCAAAGATATACTGTGGCGATGAAGTGGGCCCAGGGGAAGTAAATGTGACCACATGTTAACCTCAGGCTATTAACTTCAAATAATAAACTCCTTCACTCAGATAGTAATCACTTGTGCCATTTTTTTTGTCATTGTGGACCCTGAAGTGAAAAGTTCTTTTTAGAGAGATGCAGCAATATTCCCTAATGACAAAAACTCATTTGAGATGTCAAATCGCACAGTATATTGGGTGAATGTGGGGTGACAGAGAGAAATGTCACTCCGTGCTTGTGTATACAGTATGTGTAAGAGTGTGTAGAAAACAACAGTGACCTGATGAAATGTGTTATAAAGTTATGAAGGAAATGTAAAAGGTAAAGAATTTAAAGGAGAAAGACATTTAAAAAACACACACAAACTACAAACAGATAACCCTGCAGAGGGAGCGATGCTGAGACTGTCAAGCAACAGGAAGAAAGGCAATAAAAGACGAAATGAAAGTGACAATGGAGTTCAAAGGAGGAATGAGTGAGAAAGATGGTGTGGATGGGTAGACAGTATAAGGGATAATATAAAAGGTGTAAACTAGGGTGACAGAGGAACAGGGTGAGTAGAAGCCAAAAGAAAAGACCGAAACAAAATAACACAGAAATAGGAAATACTGGACGAGTGAAAAGTAATAGGTTTTAGAACTTGTTGACAGTGGGTCAGGCAAGGAAGAATAGAGAGTCAAAGACAAAGGTAAAGAGGTGCGCAGAATACGGAATTAGACAGTAAAGGAAGGTGAGAGATGAAGAGTAAGGAAGAGAAGTGTGTATACACACAAAGGTGCACTCTCCCTGGCCCCTCAGTTCTCTTCCTCACTCTTCATCTCTCACCTTTGTGTAAAGCATATACATTAACAAAATCAAATGCTGGCATATATGTTCTCTGCATATGTTTTGTCTGAAAAAGTGTGTGTGTGCATGTTTGAGGAAATGAGTGTCTCTGTGTTTATGCATGCTTTTTTTTAATCATTT
>NW_018127881.1:2775777-2795235 GCF_001952655.1 Monopterus albus
ATGACATTTTCCATTAGTGCGCAAATTCAATCCTGAGAGGAATTTTATATTTTCCTTCCTCAAAAATGTTGTATGTGCCCAAATTTGGTTTGTGGACACAACTCTGCTGCCCCTCACTGTGGGACCAATCCAGCTGAGCTGTTATTGACTGTCATGTTTGAACTTAAACCTCTAGTTTCCTCAGATGGGAAGACCTGACTACAAATCAGTGCTTTTATTGCAGTAGTTATGATTCAAGGAAGCGTTGCAAGTTCAGATGGGTTTGCTTTCCAGTGGAACTTTACACATCTTTCACAGCCTTGGAACCTTGAATCACACTCCAGGTACAGTACACAGGCTACACTTTCCAAAGCAGTGATAGAATAGTTTGGAAGTATTTAACTTCAATTTCACACCTGGATTTTGTGCACTAATATACTAGTAAGAGTATAGTAAAGTGCAATACTGATGCTGAAGGTTTCCTTTGTTGCTGTTGTTGTTAGCTTGGCTTGGCTTGGTTTGTTTGTCTTCGTTATTTACTCCTAAATGAGATTTAAAAAATGTCAGAAGACCACCAAAGTCACTACAAACCAGCCTCTCGGGGTTTGAATGAATGACCATGAATGTCTGTACAAAATTATTTGTTTAGCCAGCCAATATTTACTGAAGTGCATTAGTCCGGTCTCTTGTTCCTTTTTATAGATAGCCCCTGCAACGCACTAAATGAAGTTTCTAAATCTACAGTACCAGTATGTCAGTAACACGGGGGGAAAGAGCTGGCAGGGCTCTTTACTCCTGCCCATATATTAAGGGATCTGATAAGTCACTATCTGCTTTGCCTGTGTTTGTTGTGTGTGTTAGCAGTTGTCAGTGCCATAAAAATGAGCCAGCTTGCTCTGCTTTACTCTGAAATCATTTACAAATGGTACAAAATCATTGCAGAGACTGGTTCATCCTTTTCACTTGAAGTTAAAAGGTCTTTCTGTGAAAAAAATCAGCTTTGTATTTTTCACTCGGTAATTCACAGTACTCATATATACTCGACATAGCTTTTTGAAGTGGCATCTAATCTGCTTGGTCAAGGAAAGCACAATGCAGAGAGGAGCGGGCTAATGGAAGCACAGAGAAACAAAGATAACAAGCTTATCGGAGTGCAAAAGAAAAGTGGGCAAAAACTTGTTTTGGAAACAAATCCAAATGGACTGACAAACCAGCCAGCTTGCCAGACTCCTCGTGTCGCATTTCAACAAATAATCCATTTAAATTGAACCCTGTAATATCTTCAGGACAATTATACAAGTGGAGAAAACTTACCAGAAATTCATTTTATTTCTATTTCAGTTATTTGAGCCATTATTATTATTATTATTATATAGTATAAACTTCCCAGAATGTGTCCCATTTGTTTCTTAATAAAGAATACATTTTTATCTAGCGTATTCACCCCTTTCCCCTCTGTCTTGTACCGTCCCTAATCCTGAACACCTGACTAGATGCATGTTTCAAACATTGCTATAATAAGAACATATGTACTGTAGTTCTTGAATACAGTATATAGGCCATATCAGAAGTACTACTAGTTTCTCTTTCCATTAAAGCATGTTTACATCCAAGCTGAACAAAACATTTTTCTAATGTATTTCAATTATACTAAACCTATTCATCTACTACTGCTTTGTTTTGCAAAGAGCCTCTTGCTTTAGCTGCCCTCCTCAGGTCTCTCTTTATGCTGCCCCTGCTCTCTGTCGTTCATAGATACTGACACTGTAAACAGTGCACAGCAACCAATATGAAGCTTCGTTTGTAAAGCTGCATTAATCTTGCCTGACCATTAACCTATTACAGCTACATACTGTCAACACTTTGCCCATTATGCTGTTAAGCAACTGTGAGCTTCAACATATCTAATGAAATGTGATGACCTGCAGTAACTAACAGCATGCAAACAATGGCAGTGTTTTTTCATCTGTATGCACAAAAAAAGATTTAAAGGATAACAGTTTCACCACACATCCGACACATCCTACAGTAATTTAGTTATTAATGGGGTTCCAATTAAAAATACAGCAATCATGCAATGTAACCTTAGTTTCAGCTGAACAAAGAACAAGTTGCTTTGCATCATATTACACTGTGACAAGAGCATCATTGCTTACTAAGTCTTATAATAATGAAAATGTTAGTATAATATACAGTATTAGTAGTAATAAGAATGCTTCATTTTCTAATCATTTAGGTATTTTCAGCAGTTTTGACAATACAGCATTGGAAAACAAATTATTTTTATTATAAATTACAATTTTATTAGCAAATTATTGATATGTATTTATTTATTGCCTAACTATTAATATTTTGGTCAGAACAGCATGTCAGCCAAAGAGGGCAAAAGGCCACTGATTTGAGCCACTGTAGCTACTATACTTTGCATCCCCCTTGTCGAATCCAGTGTAACACACAGTGCTACACTGCAGGCTTGTGAATGTGCATGTGTGAAAGTGTGTCAGAGAGACAAGACAGGGCTGTCTGCAGGCCATTGGCCCTATGCCTATCAGTTCACAGTGATTTGTCTTGCCTGGCTGTCATCTGTTCGCTGCCAGCTGTCAAAGGGCCGGCTGTGGGCATACCCACTGATGAGAGGCTGCAGCCATGCTCTAGAATCAATCCAGCTCTCTAATAGGTCACGAATGGCTGCACAGTGCTTGCCAATAGCTTTGGATTGGAGAATGAGTAGAGGAAGGAGTGGAAAGAGACAAAAGAGGGATACACAGGGAGAGACATATGTCAGCCATATTTTTATCATCAACAAGTTTTGTTGGCCACTCCTAGAAAACATTGATGTGCCACAAGTTTACCTCCTCAACTGAAGGCTTCTGAGTCCAGTGTAGTAATAACTGGGTTTAAGTGAAACCAGAACACACAAACATAAATCTCTCCTTCTCTGTCTCCCTCTAACTCCCCCTATCCAATTAAAGTTTGATGTGATTATAAATAAAAAAGAACCCTAGAGTAACAGCTAAAGACTTGAAGGATTCACTGGAGCTGGTTAACATCTCTGTTCATATGCAAAATATTGAACAGGCATGGTATAGATGGGAGGACACCACGGGAGGACACTGCTCTCCAAAAGCAGCATTGCATGTGCCTGGATTTTGCCACAGACCACCTTGACACTCCATAACACTACTGGGAAAATTTCCTGTGGTAGAATTGTGTGGGAAGAACACACAGCACTATGTAAGGCATGAAAAGAGACAAAAACATCATCCCAAGAGTGAAGTATGGTGGAGGGAACATCGTGATTTGGCGCTGGCTATGAACCTGGACCGCTTGCCACTGTGAAGGGGAAAATCAATTTCCAAATTTATCCAGGTATCCTACAAGCTGAAACTCAGAACAAACTGGGTGATGCAGCAGGACAATGGCCCTAAACATCGAAGTAGTGCAAATCTACTACAGAATGGCTTTGGAGACACAAAATGCAGTGGCACAGTCAGAGCCCAGACCTCTACTCAAAAGAGATGCTGTGGAATGACCTCAAGACGATTGTTCACACCAGACGTCCTAAGAATATGTCTGAGCTGAAGCAGTTCTATGAGGAAGAATGGTCCAAGCTGGCTCCTGAATGTTGTGTAGGTCTAATCTGCAGCGACAGGAAGTGCTTGTCTGAGGTTATTGCTGCCAAAGGTGGTTCAACCAGTTATTACAACTTTTTCCACTATCACTTAGCAAGTTTAACGTTCAAAAAGACATTAAAGATCATGACAGTTTGTGTTTTATCATTTTAGAAATATCATGTTTGTTGATATTTGTGACTTTGGTGAAGATCAGGTCACAGTTCATGATCCCTTTATTCAGAAAACCATTACTCCTTCTCGTGACTGTATACAGTATATAAAAGTAAACATGTACAGGCTTGCTGAAATTCCCTCAGTGGGGATGCAAAACAGAAGGAGAAAGGCATTCACTGGAGGAGTATGGATTTTGTTTTTAGCTGCCAAGCAGTTGGTGTTCAGCAAATGTTTCAGTTTGCAAAGCAACTTCTGTGCCATTGGTGCACACACAAAAAAGATCTGATACAAATGCTCTCTAATTAAACATATTCAAACTGCCTGCCACATTGTAAAGTCATCTAGTGTAAGAGAACAGGAAAAGTGTAAATATGAAAAATAAATTAATTTTATCCTTCCAGTGCTGTTTGCCTTTGAGGCACAAAGGATAAACATAATGTTTTTATTTCTAAGTTATCACCCCTTAGCTCAAACATACTGTATCTAACTGGAAACTTGAAAAGAAATATTTTTGATCAATTTATGTCAAGGAAGGGACTTTTCTTTCTTTCTTTCCTTTTTTTAATTGACCGCCATTCAAAGTTAAACACTTTACACTATAACAAAATGTTATAATGCATTTAGCTTAATCCTTAAAATGGCACAGACTGTCTATTCTGATTTACTGGGCTCTGAATAGAGCAACATTCTGCTGGCTTGATAGACGTGATGGATTCTTTCGATATAATTTACAAAAATAACAAAAAATGATAACAATGTGTGCTTCTTGATCCAGAGTGATTTGCAAGCACCGAACAGATCCCCAGGCATGTGTTTGTTCATTGTGAAGGTTCTGGCCAGTGCAATGTGTTCCCTGATCACACTACATTTCACTGTGAAATAAGTCTTGCAGCTCAATAAGCTTGGACGGCAGACATGCCCAAGTACTGCATCAGTAGCTGTTCCACCAAAGGTTCAGTGCTCATCTTCTGCTGAGGAAAACTGTAGAAAGAGCCGTGCACTCTGGCCTAGCCATTTTTTGTTCATGAGCAGATGGTGGAGGAGCACGACATTGTTCATATTTACAAGAGATTACTAGGCCCAATAATTACTTGAATCTCTGGTGTGAGATACAGCAGATAGACAGATAGGCAGTGACATGGCGGTAGGATGGTCTGTGTGACTTTGGTTTACAAGGGCTGTGACACTGGAGACAGAGAAATGTTGGATTTTGCTCTTTAACATCACAATAGGGGTGGCCTGGATGCAGAGGGGCACAGTTCTGTCTCTGCAGAGAATGGTAATAGTGTGTCATCCCCCACTGTCAGGCTGTACGGATAGGCCATCGTCCTCTGCAGGGCAAGTGATGGATCTCTGAGAGGGCAGACGGAAGCATCAGAAGAACACGGCCACATTCTGTCTCACTGCTGTCAGAGCAAAGCTCAATCTGAAAAGAATGTTAGAATAGGCTTATCACTGCCAACAAGCGCAATCTTACTATTAGTGGATGCAAGCAGCAGCACGTTCAGTGCCGAGGCACACGGTACACCACTGGTGTTGGTCTGCCATGCCATTCAGTCCAGGGCACAACGTGGAAGCACTATGTCTGTTGAGAGGCAAAATTATGTTTGACTGCTGAATTCTCTCTTTGATGTCAGTGTTGTTCTGTCTTGTCCTAAAGTACAGTGTGAGGATGTACTTCCTGAGCCAACTCAGGAAGCTAACCCTGCCCCAGGAGCTGCTGATATAGTTCTACAGAGGAATCATGGAGTCTCTTCTCTGCTTATCCATCACTGTCTGGTTTGGCTCGGCAACCAATCAGGACAGGAACAGACTCCAGCAAACAGTCAGGAACTCAGAAAAGATCATCAGTGCCAGCCTGCCCTCCATGGAGGACCTGTACACCTCACGGGCGAAAAGGAGGGCAGAGAAGATTTGTGCAGACCCCTCACACCCTGGACACAAACTGTTTGAACTCCTCCCCACTGGACGGTGCTATAGGCCACTGTACACCAAAACGACCAGATACAAGGACAGTTTCTTCCCCAGACTATCACACTTAACACTTGTCTATCTGTTGCTTTACGGAAGAATATTGTACATACTTAATGAGAGGCACTGTACCAGAGTCATAATCTTCATGTGTCCAACACACCTGGCTAATAAAGTTGATTTTGATTCTGATTGTGATTCAGAAAATTAGGTTAATGCAGTAATTTTCTGCTACCAAGAGTTGGTGCCAGGCTCATTATTGACTGACGAACCATGAACATGTAAATTTCATGGTTCTAGTGGTCAGGTGCAGTTATAAGGCAGTTATAAAGTCCTGTGAATGGAGTAAGCCTATAGAGCATCCAATGATATTTGGCAAACAGCATCATAAAGTTTACTAACTGTGATGATCCTTTTACCTTTCTTGTAGCATCACCAGGTAGTTAGTATTTTTGTTTTATAGTGAAACATCACAACAACAATTTGGTAAGAAATGTTATGGAATCTTATGACATTTTGTACACACAACCACATCCCACTCAAGCTTAATTGCCCTAAATTTTCATTTGATGCCATCATCAGAATTTCAAGTTGTACATTATTTGGTTTATAGTTATGACCTGATAAATAATTACATTTCGATCAGCCTCAGTTGTACATTAAATTTAATGTTAGACTGTTAACATGCTAACTCACTAAAGTAAAAAGGTTAGCATTGTCTACTAAAAATCAACATGATAGCATTAGCGCATAAGAGCTTAGCACAAAGCACTACTATTCTTACGTAGAGTCTCACACAGCCTCGTGTATGCAAGTCTCTCAACTTGTACAACACCATTTAAGATCACTAGTCACCTTGTAATTGTCATATTTTATGTCAGTGCTGCATGACTATTTGATCACTCGCTGCATCACACAACTGAATGCCCAGTATGTATGAAAAATATCCCCAGTATTTTCTTCATGTATGTGCAGAACCCCATTTAGTTCTCCCATTAATGACATCAACTGTTTAAAAAAACTGAACAAAAAGGTTTAAGTTGTCTAAGTTGAACTGTTTGCTCTGAAAATCTGACACTCTCAGAGCAGTTAGTTTCCAATACCACGGACATTGCCTTGACCAACCGCCTGAGAAGGAATTATTTCCAGAAGCTCCAAGCTTGCTACTGGGCAGAAAGAGAGTGAGATTAGAAGTCTTTTTCCAGACAGCAGAAATGCAATAGTTTAAACCACCTGCTGGCCTGAGGAGCTTTTCTTCGACCACTGTTTCCAGCTTCCGGTCTTGAGGTCATAAGACCAGAGACATGCTAGATGTTACTGTCTCCCCTTTTTTGGCATCTGACTTTTGTTCTGAATATGAGACCATTAATCTTACCCACAGCCACACACAATACAACACAGTCTGTCTCTTTCCTTCTTCTAGGCTTTCACTCATTTCTTTCTCTTTTGTCTTGCTCTTTCATATTTCACCCACCTCCATTTACCCTTCCTCTCTTGGAGTCTCTACTCCATCAGATCTGTCTTTTTGTTTAACCTCTGCACATGTTTCACAACATGAAAGGGCTATACCCCCCCAACCCGCTCTCCAATGTTTGTCTGAAGTATTAGGGCATTGCAGCCACATTGGATAGAATTAATTGATTAATACTTTTATCCAATTAGTGCTCCTTCATGCAGTTAATCAGCTGGCTGAGTTTAGGGCCACTCCATCAGTTGGACTAAAGGCAGACTGATTCTTTGGGTTGAGTGTGTGATGAACAATGACCTCTGTCACTCTCCCTGTCTCTCTCATGTGTCTCTTTCATTTGTTCCACACACCTGCCTTACTTTTTTTTTTTTTTATTGTTCTCCCACCGCTGTCTCGTTCACAGCACTGTGCTGTGATTTTTGAGCAAAAGGGTCACTGGTGAAAAACTGTTTCCTCCAGATAATCCCAACACAACCAACACATTATGAGTTTTGTGGCTCAAAACATACAGAAGTAAAAGAAGGGCAAAATTAGCTGGAAGTTTTATTTTTTATTTTTTATTTACTGTTTAGAAATTGCAACACAGCATTCAGGTTCTAAATAAAAATCACAGAACATACAGTATTTGTACTTTAAAATGTAAAAAAAAAAAGTCAGTGTTAAAAACAAAAGTCATCCTAAACCCTGATTTTGTGGCTCAGACAACATTTAAAAGGCTCAAGTGGAAACATAAGCATGTTTAGACCCCTTTTACTGGGGCACATGCCCCAGTTTTGATTTTCTGTGCCCCATTAAATCACGCATTTGAGTTTTAACAAGCTCCGGCGTTTGGCAGTGGATTAATTTAAACCAATAATAACAGGAAGCAAACTGATTTGTTGTTCTAATCTAGAATGTCAAAGTAAAATACAAGCTCAGGCAGAGTGGTCAGGGTTCATACACTCTGGTGCACACATCATGCACATCATAGCTGGTGTAATGCAGTGCACACACAGCAATCCATGTTAAGTTTTTGAATAATACAGCTGTATTTAGCCTCAAACATTATTGACTCCTGTAGATGGACGTAAGAAAATTCTTTAGAGGAGGCCAAGAGAGGGATGAGGGTGATAGAGGTAAGACCTGGCTGTAGTTGGTAAACAAATTAAACAAATTAGTTTAGTTAGCTAGTGCATAACTAGGCATGGATGTTGAATGTGAAGGAAATTAGAGCCCAATGTATATGATCGGTTGGACTACTCTTAAAACACTATCAGTTTACTACATAAAATGAAATGAATGCCACGGACGTTGCATAACACATCACACATAGCGGTTTATGTTAACTTTGGACTATTCATTTTGTATTTGATGAATAGCTTATAACATGCATGTGATGCTTGTGTCACATAGTCGAAATGGTTTGTTTTATGCACATATAACAAATGAACCTGAAGGGAAAGTGTGGTGGAAGTTGTCTGTGTCTATGGAGACACGTGTGTGACCACCAGGCATCCACTGCACAATACAACTTTGAAATAACTGGAGCATTGATATATGTGGCCTTAAGAGTCAATAAGGCCACATATTAATATCTCTTTATTTTTACCTTTAACAGTAGTTGTGTCAGTAGCAGCGGAATAGTGGGCTAAGCAAGTTCTTTCATGCAGCAGACATTCACAAAAAATAATTGTGTGATTTGAGTAAAGGGGTTCCTGTGCCCCAGTAGAGCTTCATGTCTAGCAACACCCCTGAATAGAAATCATTTCTGGATTCAACTCAAATTACCACTATGATAACAGCACTTTTTCCTTCTGTCTTTTCCATCAGATTTGTCCTTTTCCTGCCTTTAATCGCTGATGGAGTTGACGTGATGGCCAAATAATATACTGCAGCACCTTTGAAGAATGAGCTTTCCAAACCACTGGATTGTTCGGGAGGGAAAAGCCATTGAAGATCAAGCAAAATCACCAACAGTAAAATTAGGTGGCCTTTTCTCAGTTCAACAATTCTGCTTCAGGAGGCAAAACCACTCGAGGAACTGAATTACAGAAGTGTTTTCTTTGCAAAAAAGTTCCATAGAATAACTTTTTCCATATAATAACTACCTGAACCACACCAGTGATATGGCAAGAAGAGTAACTAGAAACACATGATAGAAACAGCAATGTCAAGAGGTGACGGAAACATTCCTCTTCAGAGGCTTGTACCTCAATGCCACTGTATCCCTGTTCCTCCTTATTCCCCTTCTGATCTCTGAGTCAGTTAAGTGAAATCTCTTTTTTTTTTCCTTTAAAAATTCAGCTTGAAAGACATTTTCCAGAGTTTGTTTGTTTCACTACTAGGTCATACTTCGAAAAAATATCAGACACTATCAGATGGATCAGAATGACTGAACATGTTACAGTACAAATGTATGCTCTGCAGGTGGTAGGAATCCAATATGCTCCATGACCTGGCATGTATTCAGCAGATAACTTCAAACTGATTTATGATCCCATGGATTAACTTTTCAAGTTCTTTCACAAAGACCTTTACGTTTGACCTGAGGGACTTTTATTTGGAGTAAAACAGAAAGATTCTTCCTGTCTCCATGTGTCTTTTAGATTATATGTAAAAGGTTGGATACCCTTATTTTTTATTTTCTTCAGTTTTTTTATTTATCAGAATGGCTCCTGCTTGGACAGCAGGAGCTTGGACATTGTTGGCAGCTTTGGGCCTTCTTAGCTGCTGTAGTTTTTACTGGTGTGAGGCCTCACGGACTAGTGGGTCGATCTTAGGAGGGAATAGACAGGAGCAAGGACCCTCATCACGTGAACGAGTTAAGAGAGGATGGGTGTGGAACCAATTCTTTGTGGTGGAGGAATACACAGGCACAGAGCCATTGTACGTCGGAAAGGTAAGCCATTTAGACATACAGTAATACAGTATGACCTAAATATTTTAAAAACTTTGTGAATAAATTTTGATTCTTTGTTTGTTAAAAACTAACAAAAACATTAAAAGCAAGACTGCCTCAGGATCTAGTTAAGATTCAGTCAAGGCAAGCACAGGACAAACTGTAACAAACTTCAAAGTTGCAGTAAGTTGAGTGAAGATGCCTGCATGCTTATGTCAACTGGATGAACATATTATTAGGAAGAGCTTTACCCAATCACTTCATCACTACATAGAGTAGAAATTTTTAGAGATGAGTAGAATTAAAGTCCAGATTAATTCCTGCACAGTGAAAAACTGTTCTTGTTCTTCAAGAGAAGAGTATATAGACATATATATGCAAACATATAGTATACAGCAACACAAATAGGCTTCCAAGGAAATACATCCTTTAATAGATGAATTTGTTGTTTGAAGAGTTACACACATTCTTGTCAACAAGCTTTATATACGTCGTGACACACACAAGTTAATTTAGAAGATAAAATCTCTGTAATTAGGGTACAGTTGCTGTAATTTGTACTATGACATTGGTTTCCATTATAATTGTCTGCTGCTTATATTTTAATTTACTGAAGTGGTTCAAAGGGTTATACTGAGTTAATCATATTTTATTTTATGTAGAAGTGCATGAGAGTGCCACTTCAGCAAATGCTTTAAAACTAGAGTCTGTTCATTTATGTGATTGCATAAAGTGACTGCTCCCTATAAAGTCCCCATAATGTAATAATCCAGTTTACAAAACAGAGAAGAAAAACACTGTAAGAAGAAAAAGGTCAAAGTCAAATTTGGGCTACATTAAACATACTTTTTAATTTGAGGAGGTCTAATCATGCGCCTCCTTAAGAAATAACTGCAAAAGGTGGCCAGTACATTTGTGTTACAGAAAAAAGATACAAATGGGTAAAAATGGATACCAAAATACTGAGTACATAACCTTGTGAACACAGGATCAGCTGAGCCACCCTTTCCACCTGAGTGCCAACAGTTCATTTGGAGCCATTTAATTACTAAGCAGATAATAGCTTTTGATTATGTGGATCACATCACTCTTTTGCAAAAACATGCCCATATTGGCTTTGATGAGAAGTCATGTAATTGGTTGTAGAGGATTGTTTTAAATCTAATTTTATGGGCATTGTTAAACACGTCTTGTTTTGGGTCACACTGTATTCACTATTTATATTAATGATCTAGGGTCCAAAGTAAGTAGCAGTACTATGTACTTACTCTCTATGTACTCTCCAGTATGCAGATGACACTGTCATTTATACAGTGGCCACCTCCACTGATCAGGCTTTCCAGCATTTGCAGTCTGATTTTAACATTATTCAACATCATCTTCTTGATAATCAAGGATAATCACCTTTATCTGGCCAAGTATTTAACACACACACAAGGAATTTGCTTCCGGTACAGAACCGAGGCAGCCATCTGCGGTGCCAACTCAACCGATGGCTTAAACCATCGGGGGCAACTTGGGGGTTCAGTGTCTTGCCCAAGGACACTTCGACTGCAGATACCGAGGTTCGAACCTCCAACCCTCCGGTTGGGAGTCAACTGCTCTACCCACTGAACCACAGTTGCCCCTACGGCAATCTTAAATATTAAATTCCTGAAAAACAAAGTATATGAGTTTTACATAAAATTATGTAAAATTGATCATTTAAATTTAAATTGCTACAATGAACGGTGCTGTTGTTGATAAAGTCTCTGTACATAAATTTCTTGGCTTTTGGTTAGATGACAAGCTGAGATTTAAATTTCATTTTGTGAAATCAACTGCTTTGCTTAACTCCAAACTTTGATCTCTTTATAGAAACCGATTTTATTTTAATGAGTGTCACAGGAGGCAATTGGTACAAGCAACAATTTTATGTGTAATTGACTATGGCAGTATAATTTATATGCATGCCGCTGCCAAAACCCTTACACCACCTGACTCAGTGTATCATGCTGCTATTAGATTTGTTACTGGAGATCCCTTTAGGGCTCACCATTGTGAATTATATCAGAAAGTAGGTTGGTCGTCTTTGACACTGAGAAGAGAACATCATTGTATGTCATTTGTTTATAAAGCCCCACTTAATAAGTTGCCTGAATATATTACCTGCCTCCTGAGTTATAAATCATCAATGTACCAGATTCAAAGGATTCAATACAGAAGTAGAAAAGATGTCCTTCTGTTACTATGCCCTACAAAAATGGAACAGTTTGAATAAAAAGACAAAACCGGCTAGTCTCATTCCATATTCTGAATTTAGTCTGCTTTTATATTGTACAATTTACATGTGAATGTAACAGGTGATCTCGATACTGTTTATTAATATGAGTTTATTTATGTTGATTTTGTGTGTATATTGTATTGTTTTAATGTGTGATGTGTTACTGAATTTTTAATACTGATTTTTTTTTATCCATGTATATTTATTATTGTTTTGATGGGGGGGGGGCAGTGGCACAGTGGTTAGTGCTGTCGGAGTTTGCATGTTCTCCCTTCCTCCCACATTCCAAAGATATGCATCTTAGGTTGATTGGTGACTCTTGATTGCCCCAAAGAGTGAATGTGTATGGTTGTTTGTCTACGTGATAGACTGGTGACCTGTCCAGGGTGTACCCCGCGTCCCACCCAATGACAGCTGGGATTGCCCTCCCATGACCCTATTCAGGAATAAGTGGTATAGATAATGGATGGATGGGTTGTTTTGATGGTGTTAATTGTATGTCAGGGCACCATTGAAAATGAGAGCTTGCTCTCAAAAGGTTGTTGTTGATGATGATGATGATGAATAGCAAAAAAAAGTATTTAATTGAGGTCTCTGCCAGGTTTTCATCTGCATGAAATAACAGAGCCTGTGAGGTCAAGATCATGGTGTTTTTGTTTTAAGAACAAGATGGGATAAGCATCAAATCCCTCTGCTGCAAAAAGCTACAGTAACTTTGCAAGGTGCTCCATGAGCAGTAAACAAACATTAAAACTATTTTTTACTGCAGACACTGACCAGTAAAAAAGTAAAACTCTGAGCACACTGTTGCATCTCCATTATAGTCCAAAAATTTCACATCAATGTCATTGTTTCGCTAATATCATGCTGCATGCTTTTGCAGTTGCCACACATGTGAGCTCATGCAACTGAAGAGAATTTGTCATTAGTTTTGCTGCTTCTGTGTGCAGATATATCAAAAGCTTTTCAAATGTAAATCACTGGAACAGCTTGTTGTCAAGCAGCTCCACTAAATTTTGACTTTAAGATTATAAATACTTATTGGAAGACTTGCATAAAACTGGTCTACAAGTAGATTTTAACTTCTTTGTTTTTGTATCAGCTTTACTTGAAGACAAATGAACAGAAAAAACAGGCAATAGGCACTTACTGTAAACTTTAAACCTCCCACACATCAGCAGCCTTTAACTATTAAATGCACATTAATTATGATCAATAGTGGCAGTGGACCAGTAACATAAAACACAGAATTTACAGTCGCTAATTTAACTGCACAGAACTTATTTAATGTGATCTAAAGAAAGACTTGTATCACTTCACCAGTTCATGACTGAAGCCATCCACTGTCCAGGAAAAAAAACAGAAACCTCTATCAAATTTGTATTAAATACCTTATTTAGCATGCACACACATACACACAAAACATTCCTAGAAATCCAGTAACAGTTTTAGGAACTCGCCATCCTTTCCTGAGACTTGTAGATCAGCTTCTGTGCCTCCTTAGTTCCTGGAACTATCTGGTAATGAAATAGCACTGATCAGTGATGACAATCTCACCAGTGCCCTTCTCTTTAATGTTGGGAACAACATCTTGGCACCAGAAATGTGATTATTTAATGTCATTTTTTCTAATGTGATTCTAGATGATGAGTATCTGTCAAACAGAATCTGTTTGCCATCACCTTGGTTGGTACCTATAGAAATATTTCTGCTGCCTTTTCCCTCCTCTTCTCATTCACAACCCATTCATCAGCTGTTTCTCAAATGAAGCTCAGTGAGTTGATGAGAGTGGACAGCATGTACAAGTCGATTGCCTTACATAGTGTACTATAGGACGGGATATGAAAACACAGAATATTAATGCAGACAGCATGAGACTCAGTGATGAGTCACACACATCAATCATGCAATCCCTGTGTTTCTAATCATTTAGACATGGCAATTCACCAGGTAATATTACATCTGCATATACTGTATGGAGCTCTCTATTCTTACAAATGAATGGAGATGTTTTCCTAAGCAGAGCCAGTTGTTAGAATAATTATCCGCTGGCCGTTATTTATCTGCTACTGTGGTTGCGATGCCTTCCTGCTGGCAATACCAACAACAAGGCCAACGGGCAGCACTGTCTGACTGCTGCCAGGCAGACAGATAGCCAGAGTGAAATTGAGTGATATATGAGGAAAGGAATGAAGGAAGAGGAAAGGCTGGGAACGAAGAGACTTCATGCACTGACTAGTGATTCATTACAAGACAGGGTCCCACGAACGACAGTGGACTGATAAAAGAAGAGCTGGCGGGAATGGCACCGCAGGGGGAGCAGAGAGATGATTTTATTAATACAATTATTGCACTTCATGTGATTAGGGCACCAGCCAGTGCTATCAATGATATTAATGGTGTGTGTGGATATCACTGTCTGTGTGTGTGTGTGTCCCTCTGTCACATACTCACTCACAGATGGACAGGCTTTTTGGTACCAACACTTTAATTTGAACAGAGAGGATCAAAGCCAAGCAGTGTGTTTCTGCACTGGATAATTGTGACAAATTACTTTACCCCAACTCAGCAAACTTGCCAAGCTCGCTCTGTCTCATAGCTACCACCTCTCTGTTAATGAAATCAAATATACCAATAATATGGTCACTCACACGACGTTAAACTGGGTCAGTACGTTTAGATAATGAATCATGGTGGACTTAAATGACCCAACAACTATATTTTTTCCTGCCAAAAAATGTTTTGAAAAACATATTTTAATGAAAGGAAGGATGCTGGGAATGCACTGGAAGCATGAAAGGCAGAGTTGCTGTTAAGCCCAGATAACCTTAAAAGAAGCAAAAATGACATTCATCTTCTCCTTGGTCATGCTCTTCTCTCCTCTATTTCGACAAAGATGGTTAGAAATAAATCTATTGTGGTGTGTGAGAGAGAGAGGCAGCCAGACTCTGTTGTAACATGCTCATGCTTTTATATTTCTGCAACAAAAAGACTATAGTTAAAGTGCTTGGCATAGGTTCCCTTAGTCTGTCTCAGCATGAATAATGAAAAAAGTGCTCCTACTGTACAACTGATGTCTATGGTGCTTCTTTGTCCCTTTTTTTTATCCCTTGCCCAGATGAAAGAGATGGCCTTATCTTTTTTGTATCTGCAGTACATCCTTCTGAAGACCATCTGTTGGATATATGGTGTATCATAATCTGTAGTTCTGATTTTGGCTGAAGCAGGTTTGGTGTAGGGTTGGACATACAGTATAATCTATAGTGAGATGTAAAATAATGTTCTTTAGGCTGTGTTAACATAAGATAAGGTAAGATATATTTTTGTCCCCTTAGGGAAATTTATCTTGGGCTCAAAGCATCTCATTTATCTCCACACATGCTTAAATGCATTCTTACTATCATTCATGAAACTGATAAAACCAACTCAACTTATAAAACCTATGAAGTAATATTGCACTGTTTTGCACATTATAACAAAATATTGCACAGTAAACAAAACAACAATAACTAAAATATTGTGTTTGCAGATGCAGTCTCTGCTATAAAGTGCTACGTGACCATGTTATGTTCCAGCATTACAGCATTTAACTGCTGCTGTTTGCAGTCTCAGTGGCAGATGGGACAAATGAGTTTGTACGTGTTCATTGTAGTTTTACTAAAAAAAGCAAGATGTTAAAAGAAATAAATAAATAAGTGTAAAATATGAGAACACTGATAACATTACATATTATATATATACATATTACATATCTACGTTCCGACTCTCACCTATGGTCATGAGCTTTGGGTCATGACCGAAAGGGCAAGATCCCGGATATGTCAGGATTGGCGTGTATAGATGCCAAACAGAGGTTGTGGTGAACTCAATTATAAAACCAGATGAACCAAGGTAGAGAAAAGTTATTTACTTGTTGTAACCAAAACAGCTAACACAAAGTCCAGGATCACAATCAGGTCGATAAGACAGTCCAGGGTCGGCGCCGGTAAACAGGTATAGCCAGGAGATCCAAACTCGAGAGGTCAAAGGGGACTAAATCAGAAGGTCGGTACACTGCAGGTGATCAGAATCTGGGAGGGCATAGGCAAAAACACGGTGGTCAAAAATAGCAATCCAAGGTCAGAAACAGCACCTATGGTCATGAACTTTGGGTCATGACCGAAAGGGCAAGATCCCGGATGCAGGCGGCCGAAATGAGCTTTCTCCGCAGGGCGGTCGAGCACACCCTTAGAGATAGGGTGAGGAGCTCAGTCACCCGGGAGGAGCTAAGAGTAGAACCGCTGCTCCTCCACATCGAGAGGAGCCAGCTGAGGTGGCTCAGGCATCTGTTTCGGATGCCTCCTGGGCAATCCTAGGGAGGTGTTCCGGGCATGTCCCACTGGGAGGAGGCCCCGGGGAAGACCCAGGACACGCTGGAGGGACTGTCTCTCGGCTGACCTGGGAACACCTTGGCATTCCCCCGGAAGAGCTGGAGGAAGTGTCTGGAGAGAGGGAAGTCTGGGCATCTTTGCTTAGACTGCTGCTCCCGCGACCCGGTTCCGGATAAGTGGAGGAAAATGGATGGATGGATGGATATTACATATTTTTCTAGTTTAGTACAGAGTTGCCTACTGTAAATTGTATGTGATACCCAAGTAGCTTTGGTGCAACATTAATGCCATGCCTGTTTATGAATGAAAGGGGAAAGTGTTTGGCCATGGGCACAGCCAGTTAGACAACTGAAAAATGCACATACTATGTCTGTTAAAGTTATTCTTCTAGTCTAAATGATCCAAGATATAAAATGTCAATTCTAGGTCTAGTCCTAGCAACATCAGAAGGCTGTCGTCAAAGAGAAACAAAACAGCTTAAGATAAGAGGAATGGAAAAAACTGAAACTGTGGAGATGTTAGAGATGGCATATTAGGGAACCAAGGCCTGTATTTATCAAGCATCTCAGAGTAGGAAATCACAAATGGCCAAAAATTATCATAATGACATATTTTTGGTCTGATGTTTAGGAGTAAATGTAAGAATAATTTATCAGCATTCCTAACTTAGGAAATTGCTCCTATCTCCACCAGAATTTATGAGAGCTCCTGATGTGTTCTAGCTGGTTAGGAGTTGCCAGGAGGTGGCATTCAGACAGACGAAGCACACATAGCGTGTGGGATGAGAGATGTTTTACTTACACTTAATGACACTGAGTTTATTAAAATATACAGTTTGGCCAAAAATTGAATAGTTTTTGTGACAGATCTTGTGCAAAATGGTATTCTTCCATAAAAAGAACAACACATGTTGGAATTATTGATGGCACACACAATTCCCCAAGCACTGACGTGGGCATTTCTGTGAATCAAGAGCATTATCGCAGCATTAATGCTCAAGCGGTTGTGAATTACAGTGTGTGATCCTTGATTTAGTGGATTTAGTTGCCAAATGGATCCACACACAAATCAAGTGAAAACAGACTAAAACTTTTATTTAAAAATAATCATGATCTCCCTGGATGCGATGCAGTGATATAACTCTCATTCTTAGAGCAGGATTTCTCCTCACTGAAACTGAAAGCAGGATGCTTAATAAATAACAAAACAATAATAAATGTTTAAATAATGTTATTACCATGTAACAATGCTGCTCTTTTTTTCTCCAACTTTTGTACTATCTAAGCTTCTGCAAGCCTGCATCACATCCTGCTCCATCCCAGCACCAATACCACCTCATTCAGATTTCTTTTTCCCCGCTGCTATGCTGCCATTCACTCTCCCTATACCATCCATGCCTAGTAGCTGTCTCCACTTAGGCTGTCTCTGATACAGTCACCTTGTTAACACTTTGAAGTTGTTAAGATCAGAGAGCTTGACAAGCAGCAGTGAAATGTGGCAGGCCAACTACTGATTACACAGACTTAAATATAAGACAGACAGTTTGTTCCCACTTTGAAATCCTCAGTAAACCAAGGATTCAGTGCAGCCTGTGTTCTGCTATCTCCACTGCAAAAGTAAAATCCTGTCCACAAAAGCCTCACTTTTCTGTTCTATTCTATTCGGTTTTACTGGAGTGATTCATAAGAACATGCAATTTTATAAATTGTTGTGTTTCTTTGTTCCTAATACCAAATTATTACAAGCCACTTAGCTTTTTAATGTACAAACTTAAAGAGCTGACTGCCAAATAAGGAGATTTCTGTCCCTGCATATGAGTCATGTGTCATTCCTTCTACAGTGACAGCTAGACACATACTTTGTTGTGACCCAGAGATGAGCCTGACAGGGCATTAAGAACCCTCTGAGTCATCCTACAGCTCTCCACTGTAAACCAAGAGGCGTTTCTACCTACTTGCACAAAGTTTATCTTAACTGCTGAGCTAAGGTGGCAAGTTCAAAGGTACAGATTTTTTTTTAATCAGTCATTTTACATCATGTTGCAGTACTGCTGTATCTTCCTGCACCATGTGTGTGTTGAGCTAATTTGTGGCTTCAGCAGTCTGAGCCACATTAAGGTGGAATGATTACTGGAATCAGTAACTCTTTTAATATACACATGGGCATACAGTATCAGTATTGTGCCAGTCATGTGTACTATACCTGGGGGAAAAGGTAACTTAATTGTTGAATTGGAACAATTTTTATCATTGTTATAAAGTGCAGTAACCACTAAATGTATTGTTTATTATACAGTGAAGAAATTGGGTTCATATAATGACACAAGGACTTTATGGCCTTTAAAATATTCCTCTCAAAATGATTGGTGACTCCAAAATTTCCCCTAGCAGTGAGTGTGAGTGTGTGTAGTTGTTTGTTTCTCAGTGTCAGCCCTGTGATAGACTGGCGAGCTGTCCAGGTTGTACCCCGCCTCTTGTCCAATGTCAGCTGGGATGGTTGCCACACGCTGGACAAAAGGAAACCTCTAGTCCAAAGTAAGTGTTAGCTGGCTAATGAACATACATAGTTTATACGTGTGGCAAATGTTATTGGTCTGAGATATGATGACGAGATAGACAGTAAAGCATTTCAACTTTTAGGTTGCATTGTGACAACAACTAGGATGTGTTAGGAGCCGTTCGCACCAGTCAGTGTGCGAACGAGGAAAGAGGCGGACCCCGGTAGCCGGCTTCGGTGCATAC
>NW_018127881.1:2795594-2796543 GCF_001952655.1 Monopterus albus
AAAGTTGGCCTAGTGACTAGAAAGAACTGGCAAGTGACTGAGGAGTGAAACCGGGTAATATAGTGAGTGACCTAATCAAGTGCAGCTGGTGATAAGGGAGTGAGGAACAGGTGAACGTGATAAGAGTAATGGGGCAAGAGACAGTAGGAAAGGTGAGGGAGGCAGAGCGGCCGAGCAAACCTGACAGGATGTTTAACCACACCTAACACTTGAAATAAAAATTTGTTGATGAAAAGTTAAGTCATTGAGTGCACAGATAAGGACAGAAGAGTTTGCATTGTATTTATTGTCAGAATGACAGAGAGTTGGGTGAGGCCAGTGAGGGTCCCTCCAGCCACTGGATTTGACATGTAGCTGCCAAGAGGTTCGTCATGGGTCGCTGTTCAAAATGGAATAGTGGTTTGAAAAATGCTTCATATAACCATTGTTGGGTGGCAACAGGGCCAATTTACAGGTTTACAGACTGTACTTTGATGGCTCAGAGTAGAGAAGCTGGAACAATAACAGAAGTACTGTAAGCAGCAGAGGGTAGTATAGAGAAGAGACATCCTCTCCCATATTCACTTGATTTAGCAGAGAGTGTGCAAAATCTTAGTTAATGTACCTTTAAGAAACTTTAATGGTCAACATGGAAAACTAATATTTCTGAGTTTATGTTCTGAATAAAAGTCCTCTCTCTCCCTCTTTGCAGGCTTGAAAGGCAGTTTTAAAATGTTTGTAATTTCCAGTGTTCGTAAGTCAGCCTGTAACAATGATGAGTAATTTTCACTGTGGAGCAAGCCACCATAATGCCCACAGAAATATCTCAAACTGCAAACTTGAAAGTTCTTGCAGCATACTGTAATCCACTTCTCTGCTGTGCTCAGTATGCTCCAGCTACTAATAGCTGAGTTGGTTGTGTCCTTATCAATGGAAATGAATTAGGTTTCTGGTATGGTTTCCTGACATT
>NW_018127881.1:2797216-2797781 GCF_001952655.1 Monopterus albus
ACTGTGGATCCTACATAAACTAGCTAAAGGTTAATACATACCGACATATAGATGCATACACGTAGGTGGTGTGAACTCATAGGTTGTTGAATGATTTTTGATGATTAAGTTTGGTAAGTATTAATGGAAATTGCTAATGGTAACTTAAATTGAGGTTATTGAGTGGTGTTTATGATTATGGTAGGAGGTAAGACAATCTTTGTTGTCTCCTGTGTATTAGTTACCCCCTAATGTTGTTAGGATCCGTTCGCCCCATTCAGTGGTCAAACGAGGAAAGAGGCGGACCCAGGTAGCCGGCTTCGGTGCATACAGTGATTTATTATATACAGTGAACAAAGGAATGACAAAAACACAGAAGGAAATGATACGTAGTCCTGTTGATGAGTTGTAACCGGGTGTTTGACCAACCGCAGGAGGTGAGAAGATGGAGAGCTGGGCCGAGCTGCGTAGGTGGGGTCACTCCTGGGCTGGTCAACGGTGATGGTGGTTACTGAAGGGAGGGACAGAGAGATGAAGGCAATAGTGGAAAAAGATAGGCGACTGTGCATTGACCTGCCTGGGAGGG
>NW_018127881.1:2798792-2805399 GCF_001952655.1 Monopterus albus
CCTTCCCCTACTGAAAACAGGTCACCACTGGAATCTGCTGTGACTGAAGTTAAACTAAAACTTAAAGCTACCGTTCTCTGTCAATGAGGAGACTGCAGACATTTATGGCCACCTTTCTAGGTTGCAGGGGGAGTGTTTGATAATCAAAAGTTACATTTTGTATAGAGTACAATTTAGCATTTATGATAATTTTATGGGTCAGCAGATGTATGTTTTTAGTGTTTATACCCTTATCTCAATACTACTTACCAGGCCAATAAAAATTATGGACATCAAAGATGAGATACTACAGTACACTGTATGTTACAAACCTCTTATTACTGTATTATCTGATGACATAGCTGCATAATCTAAAATACAAAAAGCTCAGAAAGATGCATCAAAGATTTGACCAGTGACACATCTATGATTCTGGTTATGCTCTAAAGTACAGGAGAGTTTGTGTTTAATCTTTTTTCTTCTCATGTAAATTTGTTAAGGGTACATTTGCATTCACAACTGTTTTTTGCTAAGTGAGTGATGTCCTGGATCTGACCTTTAGATTGCAGAGAACAACTTAGCTTAGTGTGTGTGTTTTTCAAGCTGCCAACTTGAATCACTCCAGTGAGGATAGACTGGCAGACGGATGGGTATATCCACCCTAAGGGGGGAGAAATATCATCATCCCAGCAGAATGAATAACTCACTGTATATGAATGTGTGTGTTTGCTTTTGTGTATCTGTGCAAGTGTGCACAGGATTGTACTGTAACAGTGTGTGTGGATGAATCCACATGTGTGCAGTAGGTAGGACGTTGCATGCATGCTAACGACATTTGTGCAATTGGATTAACACATGATGACAACATTTTGTGCACGTTCTTGTTTGCAGAATCTAATTTAGAAATAAAGAGAAAGGGTATGAGAGAGTGTGTCTGGGGGAAACATCCAGTGGCAGAGTATGCACACTTTTATTGGACAACTCTCACAGCTTGGACCAATGAAACTTCTTTTATTATAACTGAAATATTAATATCGTAAAAGTATCTGGGAGTATATTTTCTGACTGCTCATGTATTTGTCTTCAGGAAGATTCAGAGTGATAAGAAAGGGCAAAAACAGAGGGATAAAAGGAAAGAGATGAGGGAGGCAATATCAAGGCACAGACTTGCATTATTCCATGGTTTTACAACAAATACTTAATGAAAACCTCTGTGAGGGTGATAGAAGCCTGTATTTAATTAAGCCTTTATAAAATATTAACCAGGGAGAGCAGGGTGAAATCCCCTCCCCCTGGTCTGCCCAGTAAATTGCAGTTACACTGCATACACAGCCTTGAATTAGAATTTTGGATGGAAGGTGTGTAATTGAGAGAGAGAGAGCAGGTTTAGTGCTCACTAAAGAGCCGAAGAGGAGGCTGAGATGGGGGACTGATGCTTCTCCTATTGCTGCCTCTGGAATGACTTCTAATCACATTAGGGGGAACTACAGTATAGCTCTGATTTATAAGGGCTCTTTTAAGTTAACTTTGGAGCCCTGGCACCTCTGTGTCTCTACCTTTAACAATCTTTGAAATGACTTTGATCTCCCGTGAAGGACACATTGTGCAGAAAATCTGTAAATCATCGCTAGAACTGTGGTGTATATGAGGAACTCGGAGAAGGCCTTGAGTCACAATAGCTATTGGTAAGCATGATAAGGGAATGGGTGGAGGAAATGTAATCATTTCTTTTGGTCACGGCTGATGGCCAAATGTAATTTTCTGACAACTATCAATGATACAAACTATGGGCATTTACAGCAGTTGTGTGACAAATATCTTCAACTCAGGGTCCACATACTAGTCTTCTGTGAACAAAGCTGTCTCATGTGGAATATCCGTAATATGATAACAAGAGGTCATTTGTAAGGGGAGGCTCATAGTTGTTGTCTTAGTTAAACAATAGCTTCTGGCATCAGATTCCTTGATCTTTCCCAAGATGTCCACTGACTCCTGAACACTAATCTGTGTACACCTTTGGTCTGGTGTTCACATCATCTGAAGTTGACCGCATGTTTGGTCAGTGCTTTTTAGGTCAGGGACACACCATGGCCATTGGCCGCCATCGGTGGAGCGTCTGTCAGGACTTGTCTTCCCGGTGTGTCCTGCTCCGCTGGCACTAGTCAGACCCTGTCAGCAGCTTTTCGACTGATTTGGCATATTGAATCAGTGTCAGCCTGTTGGGCCTCGTTGGTGAGAGAGAACGCTCTGATGGCTGTTCAGCTTAGTGAATCAATACCAAGAAGAGAATCTTTCAGGAAAGCCTCTTCAACATGTTGCTATAGTATCCATGATTTCATGTTTAGTGCAGTTTCTCCTTGTTTTGCCTCCACAACCTCCTTCCACAAAAAAAAGACCAAAGGCATGGAATGGCAGTGTCATTTGTAATTTCTCATCAGACATATTCCCAATTAGAAGCAGCTACATGTTGAACAGGAGGTGCTTTGTATATCTGCAGTCTAACTCTTCTTCTTTCCCTTTCTGAATGGTGAATACAGATACCGCCGCTTGCTGGTCAGGGGAGTTATTTCTCTCATACAGGCACAGAACGTACATGCTAGTCAGCCATTGGCTGTTCAATGTCTTCAGATGCCACTTTTTCAAAGGCGATGCGAGGCAATGCAATTGTCAGCCTTCATCGCTGCTAGTTCTTTCACGCTGGCTTAGTGTTTCTCTGCCCATAGCAAACCATCAAATGTAATCACACCAAATACTGAATATATGAAACAAAATGCAACACACAAGTCATCAGAAAAGCCTGTACACAAACTGTCTTAGGCTGGGGCTAATATATAATATAGTAATGCTTTTGAATCAATTAAGTTACATTAGCTACAGATAAAGTACTGTCTCAAAACTGAATACATAATTTTTATTAATTTTGTTTCAATTTACAGATCCATACAGACTCAGACGAGGGTGAGGGCAACATCAAGTACACTATCTCTGGTGAAGGGGCGGGTTCCATCTTCCTCATTGATGAACTAACTGGAGACATCCACGCCACAGAGAAACTAGACCGTGAAGAGAAGGCTTTTTACACACTTAGGGCTCAGGCCCGGGACCGGCTCTCCAATGATCCTCTGGAACCAGAGTCTGAGTTTGTCATCAAGGTCCAGGACATCAATGACAGTGAGCCCAAGTTCTTGGAGGGTCCATATATTGGCAGCGTAGCGGAGCTGTCGCCCATAGGTAAGATGAAAAACATCTAGTGCAGTCAGACAGGGACCATCTAGGGAGCTGTTTGAGGCTCTGAGCTCAGGATAGCCAAAAGGCTCATATAATGTACAGGATTGCCAGTTATATTACAGCTATTCTCATGATGCATAAGTAGGGGCTATAACATAATTTTTGTCCTGGCCTCAGGGGAAAGTAAAAAGTTCCAAAAAGTGCAATAAGTTAAAATTCGACACTGCTGTAGAGATTGAAATAAGAATAAGAAGACAAGGAATGTTAAACGAAAATAGATATGGATTCAGTGAATTCACTCTGAGAAAAAAGTAGAATGGTGGCACAGGCATTTGAAGAGGATCCCCATGTGGACTGTGTTACAGGCTACAGTATGTCCTATAGGTTCAAATGAGATGGAAAATGAATGTGATGGAGCAGAGATATAAAGAAAGGAGAGGTATACAAATTGCATTACTCCTGGATGAGCTTATGGCTGTTCTGACACACTATTATGAGGTAAATGATAAACTGGGGAATAAGGGGGAAAGAGGAGCAGAGGAGAGGTGCTTCAGAGGAGGAGATAATGATGAGGGTGTACCAGATTTTCATAAAGGCTCTTGACACTGAAACCACAATGCTTTTAATCTTGACAAACGTGTTTTTATTGTGAGCAAGAGTATTAGCTGGGCACACATGGTTGCTTTAAATTCTCAGCAAAATGAAAAAGACAGGTGAATGAGGATGTCAGGGACTTCATTAGTACGGTATTAAAGTCAAAGGCACAGCTGATGTTTATTAAACAAAATTCAGTTTAGCTGTCAAATGATATCACAATACAATGTCTACTCAAATGTTGTGTGTGTGTGTGTTCTTGTACTCACTACGCAGTGAGGACCAAAAAGTATTTTTTGCTACAGAGTGAGAACATTATTGGAAAGTGAGGACATTTTGGCCAGTCCTCACTTTATTCGTCAGCTTTTTGAGGGCTAAGACTTGATTTAGGGTTCAGGTTAGACTTTGGTTAGGGGCTAGGGAATGCATTATGTCAATGAGTGTCCTTACAAAGATAGACGTACAAGTGTGTGTGTCTTGGAAGGGGCACTTCTTGTTTGAGGAGTGGTGCAAAATGAAAAGGCTCTTCCTTGTTCAAGCCTGATTACAATTAATTTCAACTCAGTCCAATCCTATTAATTCCTAACCATGGTCATTTGTAAAACGGAACAGGGTTTGTGTACATGTGTGACTGCGAGTCAGGCAGAGCGTGAGTGAGGTTCAGAGCAATTGACAGGTAGCAAGAGAGAAATATAATGCATAGCTTAGAAAAAGATGCAAAGCCTTGGGAATCAGGAGCTATTACGTCTTCAAGAAAAACAGAGATGGAGTTACAGAGGCAATGATAAGTTAATGCTAGTTAATGTAATCCTAACGATCACAACCCTTCCACTCTGGCTGCTCCACCTTCTCTGACCTTGTCACACCTCAGTCAAATTACGCACTAAATGACAGTGCAGTTCATGTTTTAAACATCACTGTGGAGCGCTAGCCCTAACAAGGTAACAGCTACTGCTTAGTCCAGCATTTCCCTGCACTGGCCCCGTTTCTTTTCTTTCAGCCTGTTGAACATAAGCCAAGGCCAGCAGTATTGTTTTGCCATGTCAGTGATAAGGTCACAAGCACAATGGCAATAACTGAAGGTAGTGAAAAGAAAAGAAATTGTGCCAGACAGACCAGCTTGACTGCTATATGCCACTCAGCAGCTTATCTGTAAGGGGATTTTTTTATCTAAGCTCGCTATATGTTTTTATTATTGTCAAAAAACCCTAAACCAACAACAACTGACCCTACCAACAGGTAATGCCTGTGTAACTAGAACGTGTCATTATATCCTGTTCATGATTACATCTATTGATGTATTACAAACACACCACTTATTGGGTCACAGATTGTCTTGTAATTCAACGTGTCCCAGAAGCTGTAAATGATGACTTGTTTTGTTTCTTTACTTTACAATTAAAAAAACATATTGGAGAGCAAAGATTTTGAGCTTTAATCAAACAAACTGTCTTTGCAGCCAAAAAAAACCCATTTGAGATCAAATATTAATCAATTGAAACCAAACCTGATAATGAACAGAAAGCAAAACTATGTATTTAAAAAGAAAAGTTGCCTCTTTGCAAGAATTTTTGCTTCCTTGCTCCTTACAATTATAAGGATGTCTTGTGCAGTTGAGCACATCTCACTGCAGTGAGCATGTTAGCTACACATAAGAATGTTCCTACCTGTGTTAGCACAATTTGTTTTAAATTGTTTCAGCTGTGGGCTGCTTTTTTATTTTCTTTTGTGCACTACATTGTCATACAAGTGTCCATTAACACCACAGAAATTATGGCAACTTCATAAGCATGCTGACATATTTAATACGGTCTACTTAATTTCATCACTTTTTCCATGTGAATGCATGATATACTCAAAACGTGGCTAGAATCTGTACTTTTTATGGAATTTGAGCACAGCTTCCGTGTTATAAACAAGGGTTGCATTTTATGCCATGATGGAAGCAGGTTGCAAGTGTTATCCACATCAGTAATATGCTCATTGTGCTGTTTTTTGGCCAACCATACAGCAAACTACAGAGGTTAATAGCTTTTGAGGGACTGGATCTGGAATTGAACACAATTGGAGACACTGAACAACATTATCATGAATCGGACGATGATTTTGACCCTGAAAAATAACTGCAAGTATTACACGGATGAGCAGTTTAACAGCAATGTCAAGACTGAAAACAAATTATCATTAATTCACTTCAATAACAGAAGTTTATACGCAAACTTTCAGAGTATAAAACATTATCTTAGTAGTCTTACACATTCTTTTAATATAATTGCTATTTCTGAAACATGGATTAATAATGTAAGGGGAATAGATTTTGACCTTGATGGCTATGACTTGGTATGCACAAACAGAGAAAATAAGATGGGAGGTGGTGTGGCCTTGTACATAGATAAAAACTTTTGTTATAAGAGAGTGGAGAAAATGTCTAGGGTGGTGGATAATTTGTGTGTGACTGTAGAAATACTCGTAGAAAAAAAGAAAAATGTTGTAATAAGTTGTATTTATAGAGCACCTGGAGCCAGTATAGAAAAATTTAATGACTGGATGGAAGAAAATTACTCGTCAATAAGTCATAAATTAATGTTCATATGAGATATGAGATAGCAAAGGTTATTCCACTGTATAAATCTGGTGATAAGCACAACTTCACAAATTATAGACCGGTTTCTCTGTTGTCACAATTTTCAAAAATTCTGGAAAAACTCTTTAATAACAGATTAGATACATTTATTGACAAATATAAAATCCTCTCTGATTGCCAATATGGTTTTAGGTCGAACCGATCAACATCTTTGGCCATTAC
>NW_018127881.1:2806240-2816780 GCF_001952655.1 Monopterus albus
ATAATTCTTTAGTATATTACTTGTGTGGTGTAGAAAGAGAATTATTTTGTAGAGATACTGCTTGCAAACCAATGATGGTAAAATGATGTCATGGGGTAGGACTGTATAAGTCTGACTTCTTCCTACTCCATTCAAGCATGTACTAGGTATAAGCAAATTGATATTGGATTAGCATTTGTTGGATATGTGTAAAATTATGTGTGTTGATATATCAACTGTCTTTACATGGTTGAAAGAATAAATAAATCAAATCAAATCAAATCAAACTGCCTTGGAAAACGTGAGGCCATAATAGTAAGAAGTAATCAGTAGTCAGCTGCCTGAGGCATATTCATTTTTACTTATCACTCCTGTCATGTCTCCCAGTGCATGTCTTTGTCATAGCTTTACAGCCTTCTCTCCTGCCTCCCTCTTCTTTTTGTAGAGGCTTCCTGTCTGTCTGTCTGCCTGCTCAGCATCTGCTACCAAAAATAACACTTGTGTACATAGTCTGTTTGTTTTTTTAAGGTTGGTTGACTCTAAAAGGAAGAGAAGGCAAATAATATAGGAGAGGTAAAGATGATGATGAAGTGCGAGGGCCTGAGCTCTGTGTTGTCCTGTGGAAAATGTGTGGCTAATGAAATTGCGGTCTTAAATCAAATTTGTAGCGCATGGGTGATTGAATATTGCTTTGAGACCCGTGCATGTCTTTATGTTGGGACAGAGATGGAGTTGCTCAGCAGAGTGCTTGCTATGTCTCCTGACTCGTGATGATAAAGGCTGAGAAATATGGATGTAATACAGTGTCAAGGTAGAGGACATTCTGGACTGAGTGCAACTTGAGCTGACTGGAACATGTTGCTTGTTGCTATCTTGCATTAACTGCAACTCAGATATACCGTAGATTTTGACTTTATACATATTCCTAAGCCTGTCGTGTACTTTAGTTGGAGCAAACCTTTGCCAACAAAAAGGTGAATTTCATGTACTATTTCTGAGAAAAGAAAACAAAAAGATATTTTGAAATAATAATAATAATAATGCATACATTTTACTGACATAGTGGTTTGCTGGAACAATGAATGATCCGTCTGCCTTTTGTTTGCTTCCTCCCTTCAGTGGTGCTTAGCATTTATACTGGAAAACAGTGAATTTCATTTTCCTCATCTGTTCTCCTGCACCCAACGATTAATATTCTTGAACAGTAATCCTTCAAAGCTGAACTCAAACAATAATAATAATATTAAAATAATAATAACATCATTGGTCACCACTATTAGTCTGTGACTGGAGACTTCTCAAAATACTGAACCCCATTCTGAAGGAATTTTGCACAGTCACACATCCTTTACTTTTATAGTAATGCAGGCCCATAATACAAAGCATTGTGTACATAAAGAAATGCAATCGTGTTTTCCACCGCAGCATATTAAATATTCTGAGAGTGCTTGAGAAGTGGGTTGAACTAAATTTCAGGCATGTTCAAACTGAACAACCTACAGTACGGTGCATCTACCTGAGCTGGCTTCAAACTGTCCCCTAGTCTCTGGGTTAAAAGTTATACATACGGGCTAAATGTATATGTGTGCGTACCTTAAAATGTGAAAACAAAACATAACTTTATCTGATATAAAAATGATGCAGTTTTAGTTGTCCTGCATTAACAGTTACAATTTATTACATGTTTTATATAGTTTTCAGGCTTGAATGTGATAAAGATGCATTGTATTCCGAAATAAAAGAAAATTGTACATTATAGGTCTATTTGATTAATGGATTCTCACTCACAATCCAACAGGCCATCTTTCTCTTTATGCCTCATCATCCCTTGTACTTTCTGAATAAAAATGGACCTATTATTAATATTAGTCACATGTGATGTTAAAAGCCTATGTTGCCTCATGTTCATTTGTGAGGTGGATGCCTGTCGAGTTTTAACACTAATTCTTGCATTATAAAATAGCTCTGATGCTTCTGTAGCAAAAAGCCTCTAAAAACATCAAAGGTAAATTACATGTGTGTATATATAAATATATAAGCTGTACAAAAACTGCACTGTAAAAACAGTGGTTTTGTAGGGAGTTGCACGCTGTGTCTTGGCCAGTGCAGTGACTTCCTGGAGTTTTCCTGGAGTTTACTGTGAGTTTGCTAAGCAACCAACGGAGACTGATGTCACTGATCTGGCTAATGGATCACTCCAGCATGACTTCCTGTAAAACAACAACATTGTGGTTATGTTCCAGTTTCTATATGGACTCAACAAATAAAATGCAATGTGTTTTATCAAATATTTTAGTTGTAGAAATCTGCTCCAAAACTTGTCTTAATGTGGAGAGGTGCTGTCAAAGCCTCCTGTGACCCAGACTCATTGAACAGCACTGGCAGCAGTGCGGAGCTATTAGCTTCTAAAAGGTTTAGAGCAGGACTGACCTCTATAACCAGTCAGAGATTATTTCTGCTTGATCAGTAAGTTTTGTTGGGTTTTCATTTATTGTAATTTCATAACAACAAACATCTGAAGAGCTGGGCAGACTGTGGTGGAGCCGAGTGGAGCTGGGACTGGGAGAGCGAGTACTGGGCAGAGCAGATTGATTTGGAATTTCATGCTACGCTACCTTAAGTTACATACTGTAGCTTTAATGAGCTTTGGTGGTGCTGGTAGGCCGATCCGTTTTGTCTTTACCCTTTGACTGAGCCAGGCTACAGTAGCTGTTTCCCTTCTTCCCATCCCTATGCTAAAATAAGCCAACTTTAGTTTTATGTTTAGCATACAGTCATAACACCTGTGTTGTTGATCATCTAATGCTCCCCAGGAAATAAAAAAGTGTATTTCTTAACAAATCAAACTATTCTTTTATGAATAGAGTCAAACAGCAGAGGGTATGACTGTGATCAGATAAATGAGAGTGCTGCAGACATGAGGACTACAGTAAACTTTGTTTATGCATATTGGTGTGTGTGTGTGTGTCCATGTGTCTGTGCAGATTCTCAGTCATCCAGGTCATAGTAAACTGAAAAAACCTTAGAAGAAATGTGCATGTGCATGATGACGTGTACAAAGGCAATCAGCAGAACAGTAGTCTGTGGTCAAGAAATGTTTGTAGAATCCAGAGTGGAAGCCAGTACGTCCTGATGTTGTGACAGGAAAATTATTTGTGCAGTTGCTATGAGTGACTTTGATACAGTATGTTGGCTTGTTCTTCAGTGAGATGCAGCAGGTAAATGCGACTATTGTTTTCTTAATTAAAATCATGATTTATCTAAGGAGGCCATGTTGGTTATTCTGGCTCTTTTTTATTTTATTTTGTTTTGTTTTTTTAGTGTAATAACTGATTTTTCCCCCATTTAATTGAATTTTCTATGTACTTAGGTGAAGTTTGTTTCGTTTGTTTCTTAGTTCATTTTGAGGTTTTTGTGTTGCATAACCTCCACTGATGTCTCCTAATTATTTGGCTTTATATTCCAAATTAGCTTTCTGTTCTCCGTGTCTCTTTGTTTTTATCTGGAATGGGACAATTTTTCTTCTTAGTCCTATTTTTCTCAAAGGGCTTGGATTTTTTGCTTGCAGCTAGGCTTACAGGTGCCTAGGAAATGATGGAAGCAGGCCTTTAAAACAGTGCTCTCAAATCCACTTTACTGAAAATAAAATATTTCTTTAATGAAATATTAACACCACAGTAATAAGACTTCAGTCTTATTACCGTTGAGACAAAGGAACAGGCATATTTTAAGGTTGGTATATATATTTAGAGAAATGTAATTGGCATTCCTATTGAGGCACTATGTTAAATAATTGTGACATTTCTTTCCTATTTCTGTTGTCTCATTGCACTAATCGATGTAAGCATGAGTTTGGGCAATGAATTTACAGTTCTATATTAATAATAGCTTCTCCATTGTGCTTAAATGTTAATACCAGTTGGCTTACAAAGGATGACATTTTGGGCTAATGTTTATATTTTGAAAACTCTCATCATTAATATTTGAATTAAATCCATCTCTTTTCCATTTGGTTTCCCTCAACCATGTGAAGTCTTTAAATATGTATGTAGCTTTGAGCTAAGCCTCAAAAGTTTTAAAGACCCGGAGGCTAAAGTAATGTCAAGCTGCCGGTTTCTGATTATACTGCATAGTCGTATATTTTGGCATTTTCTACAGTTAAGCATTGGATAGACTGAGCTCTTAGACACAATATCACATATACTGCACATATGCATTATTGGCAGTGGCACAATGGCACACCTCAAGCTAATGCTTATGCTCCACACACCCAGCTAATATTGAAGTAATAAAGACGGGCCTTTTCCAATTTGAAATCAGTATTACACTGTCTTACAACATGCATACTAAGACACTCGTCTCTTTTAGTGTTTATGTGAGCTGACTAACAAAGTGGCACCGTGTCTTGGGTTTGAAACCATTTAGTTTGGGAGGTAGACGTCTTTTCCTACGATTCAGGGGTGAGTGGCAGCAAGGGAGTCGGGTGGAAACGTGGCTAGGAGGGGCAGCTCTTGGTGGCAGAACCACACCAGGGTGAAAAGTTTTCATAGAGCTAATCCCGTGATTGATGTGGTTCCATTAGAGAGGGGCTCAGGACCTCTGAGTGGCAGTGATGTGCCACAACACGACATCTGTGCTTTAGCCTCTAACCTCAAATAACACTGACTGACGAGTCACAGTGTCCAAAGAACAACAAGCAGGCAAATAGCAGTCTGATAGCAGACATTAAGCTATCCTCAGCTATTATCCTCTAATGACACAAGCTGATGTAGTGTGGAATTACAAAACAAAAAGGACAACTGAGTTCAAAAGTAGTTGCAAAACAGTAAACAGTAGCTGCCTTAAACTGTCATTTATCCTGTTCTCTATCAAAGACACAATTTAAGATAGAAAGTCAACAGAGATGTCTTAAGACAATGTTCTGCTAATCAAATGCTAGTTTTTTTTTTAATATAGTATCAGTAACCAATTATTTTGTGCATTTTGTGTACAAATCCAATGTTGTACTTTTGTACACAGTGACCAGTAGGGCAGTGACCTTCAAGAAGACACTTAAAAAGTACAGTCCTCAGCACTTCTCTTGTGCTACACAAACTAACTGAGGGTTGTTTGTTGTAGGTGACACAGAAAATAGCACTAGGTAGAAGAAAGCAGTAAAAGCACTGTGAATAATGATTTAACAATTAGTTTTGTCAAATGTTTTTGAACATTTCTGACACCTGGAATGACTTTTCCAGCTGTTGTTTTGACAAGCGGCTTCTACTCGTGCAGGAAATCATCAAGTTTTACAGTATAATTAATGCAGCAAAATAAACCATGTAGGTGGGGTTGTTTGTGGACAAATTGTTCAAAACAAGAAGCTCTTTCTGTTCTTTTGATTTATCTTTTTATCTCTCTTTCTCTCTCTGTCTCAGCATAAAAGTTAAATTCCCCACTCCCTCTGTATGTAATGTGAGAACTGCACAAGATTATTAAAGTAATAATCGCCCTTCCTGGTGCTATAGTCCAGAGACGTCACCCAGGAGGCTGCAAATTGCTGCAGTCACCATTAGGACAGCTGGGGCATTTCATACTAACAGCAGATGATGCATTTGGAGCAGCAGCATTGTAGAAGAGAAAAAATGTGTTAAGGCAGGAGCAGCCTATAATCAATATTCCCCACCTATGTGACCAATAACATTCAACCTTGTGCACTCAGCCACAGTGCTGGACGATAATTGACTTTGACTGATTTGTTTGTGGGGGAGCGGGGGAGTGGAGAGAGAGGGAGAATGTATAAGTTAGGACGTGAAAAGGCATGGAAGATGTGTAAATGAAAATCTTCACTTTTCATTATTTTAGAGGTGTAATAAAGCAGAGAAGAATGGAGATTGTATTTGATATTTTACACAGAAACAATTCTGGACCTTAATACTATTTCTTTTAGTGTGAGAGTTAACAGCAACTATAACAAATGCATAAACGTAATGAGAGGTTAAAATTTATAGTTGTCATGCTATATTCTGTTTAAAAAACAAATTATGATCTGATCTATTAAAAAGACGCAACTTTCAAGGCTAAAATAGATTTAATTTACAGTCCCTGTCTGGAGAGATGAAAAATATCCCTAAATCCTTGTAGAGATTTTGAAGAGGATCAGTGTAAGCAGGCCATTGGCTTTTATGACATAGCAAGTTTTTCTTTCTTTTATACTTCATTCTCTCTCACCCTCCTTTCTCTCACTTACTCTTACCCCACCTCTCTCTCCTGGGGCATTTATGTGGATGAGAGAGGAATGAATCACAGCAGAAGTACTGAAGAAATAACTTTTCATGTGAAAACACCTCAGCTTTTATGGCTTTACTAAATGATCCATAATGCAGGCGGGGAGCACTCAGTCCTGCAGATTAAGGCGGGTTGGAGCGGGAAGGAGGCTCAGAGCTGCCGCCGTTAGACTCTTCCACTGAAGCTCGCACCAGTACGGCACCAGCTGAGAAAGGCACAAATCTCTTTTACGAGGCTGCCTCTTAAATAGCTGTCAGTCTAGTGTCTCACATGTGGCGCACTCCTCCAGCTTCCCTCACAGTAATTGAACCATCTCTCCCAGAGTGCTGAAACGGTATGGGAAGCCATTCCGACAGCCTGTGTTGATACCATTAAACAAAAGTCGTGCATAAATCTAAGTATATAGCTATCGTCAGCCACCCTCCACTGAATCCTCCACGCCCCAAAAACAACACTCCACTATAGTCCATTTCACCAGAAATGATCCCAAGGTTAGTTTTTATCTGAATATTATTTGCATTATACTTCAAGGGATATTGCACACTACGTAACTATCATTTGCAGTACAAACTGTCTTACTATGTTATTATTTTGGAATGACTGAATAACTGTTGTTCTCCCCACCGTGACAGTGTCATAGCGTTGTCAGGTGTGCCATGTGTTCCAGTAAGAAACAGGCTCTTAGAAAGAAATGAATCATTTCTGAGCTGACCACCAGTTACAGCATTTATTGTAGCCATTCAATGATAATAACAATAATAACAATCATTTACCCATTATTATACCTTGTAACTTTCTTTTTTAATTAGCCATTAATCCTATGTAGCCAGTGGGCTTTTCATTGCCTTACAGAGGAGCTATTTTGTTATAACAACAGAATTAGGAAAGTTTAACTGTTAAATAAAGATGGAAAATAAGGTGTAATAAAAAGCTGAAATTCAGTTATGTCTCAGCCATTGTGCTCTGCTAGAAGATTAAGTGAATAACAAATCTGTAGCCTTATTATAATTGCACAGCAATGAGATGTTGTAACCTTGTCTAGTCCTCCTTGATGAGGCAAGTCACTGGGGGAAACATTGCTTAGCAGTGTTGTTCTCATAAATGCTAGGGAAACAGAAAAATTATAATGTGTTGTCAGATAATATGATTATGCTAAAAATCAACGTGGTTACCATATGAAAATTAGCATGTGGTGAGACCCACAATGCAAATATCTGCAGGCTGCATACATTAGCTTCACCCTAAGTAGAAAGTGTCTTATGCTGGTTTAGACTACTGACAAAATTAAGGTCACGCATGTTTATAGAGTATCTTAACTCCAAGCTGTCAAGCATCGATTCACTCATCTCGTCTGGTAGACAGCTGCACTTTTGACCTCACCCAATTTCTGACCGTGGGAGGTCAGGACTGTCAGCTCTAATGCACCTGTATGAATACCTGACAGCAAAGATGTGAAGAATGTGATGTTAAAGGTTTTTTGTGTAACCAGACTCAGCCTTAACAGATGCGCTCATGAGGGGGAATGAAGAGAGACAAACCTGTGTATTTTGGTCATTAAAATCATTGTTGCTGCAGTGCATGCTGTCTCATCTGAGAGCAATTTCTGTGTGAGGTTTCATTTGGTGAGAGAAAAACAGCTCTTTAGATAATGAATATCTGGGGCTTCTCTCCATTAGACATACTTCTGCTATATGCATTACATTCCAATCTGCAAAAGTCAATAATATTTATTGAATTCCCACAAGTCCATCAACAGTAGATGCTGCTTAAGTGAGACACCAGCCACGCCAACAGATACTGTAAGTAATGACTTGTCCCACTGAAAACACTGATGCAAGCCAGAGCTTTAATAAGAATCCAAGTGCCAAACTCACTGTCTGACTTCTCTTTTTAATATAAGCACAATAAAGAAGCATTTGCATTTATATAGTTCTTCCAAGCTAGCTGACGTTGCTGCCAGCCAGTATCCAGAAACAGCTGAGCGTCAGTGTGATTGTTACCTGGGGAAAATTAAGATAAGGGAATAATCCCATGGATGAAAATGGCTTTGTTGGGCCCACAGCAGTAGGGCCAAGCAGTCAGGAAAAATTAACAAAGCACTGCCTGTTGCCAGTAATGAAAACGCCTACCCTCCATTCAGCCTTATGTTTTCATTACGATAAGACTGATATCTCACTCATCCCCCAACTGGGATGCAACATATCTGAGGATCAGGCTAGTGTGTACTTTTGCATATTTGGATGAAGTAATGACTGTATGATATGACTCAGATTATGAATTTAAAAACTCAGTTGAGCTTAGTTAACATATCGTGATTTAAATCCACTGAGACCTATATCAGGATTTAACTGAAAGTACCAGGATTCATTATTCTTTTGTGTTACACATACAGTGTTTGAGAAACACCGATCCCTCAATGGGTCCATCATCCTTTTCACCCCAGTTGTTTCATAGGATTTTTATCTTTGACCTAATTTGTCACATTTAAGAGCCGCAAATATCAGAACCCTCATTTGTTTCAGTAGTATCATAGACATACTTTATAGTCCTGCATTATTTGCTGCCATAGCTGTATATTAACATGCACACAGACCAGCTCCGAGCTACATGTATGCAGACGGCGTGTGATAGGTGAGTGATAGGTCACAGCAACAGGGTAGTGATCTGAGCTGTCTGATTTAATGGCCGAGTGATTTTAATGATAATCCGCTGGCCTCTCCCTCCTTCTCTCCCCCACAGGAGCTCTGGTGGATGACAGGAAACAAACAGTGCTCTGACACTTCCCGCTAATTAGCATCATTAGCATATGGCCATTATGTGGCTGGACAGTAGCATGACAGGACTCTGAGAAAGGCTACAGTGGTGACCTTTGGTGGACAACACCAGCTGTCAGTAATTACCCATAGCTGTGGCCCAGGAGTGCCTCCCTTTTTAGTTTCCTTTTCCTGTAACTGAAATTATTTATAGAAAGAAAAATGTCTTTGCATGCTAAAAGGCAAGTATATGGTTGTTACTTAACCTAAAAATGAAGAACCTTATAGTTTTATTGTCTTTAGGCTGAGCTTTTTCTATGACTAAATAGAGCAATGTGTTTGCTGCCAGAGGCTTATGTGTGCACACTTTTGACAAAAATACTCCACTGAGTGGAAAATAATGACTTTGACACTGTTGCTCCACAAATCTTAATTTTACAGTTTTATGTAGAAATGACACTATTCTTTGGCTAGGTGCCAGTAATCCCAACTAACTGTTGTAGATTTCCTGAGCTTCTAATGGTCTTTGCAGCTACAGTATATTGTTGACTTTATGATGGCATGTTCCTTTTCCATGAGAGCCCTGCCCATTTGTGCTATGCTGTGGGCAGTGCTTCAAAAAAAAAAGCTGAACATTTTATATTTTGCAAAATTAGAAAACTTTATTCAGCTTCTTTCCTGATTCCACACATTTCCAGTTTTGCAAGCCTGCTATGCACTTACAAAACATTTGAACTGGCCCCTTAATAACCTCTAAATTAACTCTGCATGTGAACCGGCCTAAAATACTGACATTGTGTTGCCTCTTTACAACAGGAACATCCATTATGAAGGTTACTGCATCAGATGCTGATGACCCCACATACGGCAGCAGTGCCCGAGTGGTGTACAGCGTACTGGATGGAGAAAGGTTTTTCACTGTTGATAGACACACAGGTAAGAATGATAAAGAGTACACACTCAACATTCCCTCACTGATTTTTCTGTCTTCCTTCTTTTTTCAGCTCCTTAAGCAAAACTCAGAGAACATAATTCTGAGGGTAATCAAAATTTATTGCATGAAATCTGTTTTTTACTCAGTAACTACTGGCTCCTTTTAGCAAGCACTCAAAACACCATATTGCATAAGATGATTGGCTCTTCACAGTATTTAGTGCTGCCTTCAAGCCTGTCTATGGAGAATTGGTTTTATATAATAAGTATAAAGCTGACAACATAAACTCAGTTGATAGAAAAAGCAAGCATTACCTTGATATTAATATGAGAAACAAAAGAAAAAGAATAATTACACATAAATTACATGTACTTTTATTAGTGTTATTATTTTTTATATGATTTTATTTGTTTTTTCCTAACTGTTTCTGGTTCTGTTGTTTCCACCTGTTTTTTTGAGTTTGTTTAAACTCCAGTAAACCAAATGCACTGGGTGCACAGCAAGGTCTAAAAGTGTACACTTTTTACCCTAGTAGTGCTAGGGATCTAAGAATTACAAATATGTCTTAAGAATCACCTACCATTATATAAGAATCCTGGCTTATACTTCC
>NW_018127881.1:2816818-2843660 GCF_001952655.1 Monopterus albus
TCCCTACATTTCTGACCCACAGTCTTTCAGGACTGTGCTTTTGCCTTCGAAAGTCCCCCAGAGAGAAACACTAAAGTTTTAATGATTCCTTTCGTGGGCTCCGCCACTCCAATGTGGCCAGTGTAGGTGCTGGGATGATAAATGGCTCTGACTTGGTGGTACTAGCCCAGAGACTGGATGGTATATTCCAGTTTCTGTCTCACAACCCCCATTCTACCCACCCCCTGTTCCCATTTTGTAGGTGCACAGACCAGCCTTAAAGGTCTGAGTCAGGAAGGCCAAAATGAAAAGGAGACTGAACAGCTGTGAAATCTGCCTCATTAATATCACTCACTCATACTGGTAACAAAGTGCATGGCGAGTCTCTGTGTTTTTCGCTGCCACTTTGCTGGAATTGTCTGTAGGTGGTTTTGAGTATCTGAGTCAAAGGGGTGATTTTCCAAGGATTAAACCATACAATGTACACTTATTTTCAAACGTTTGGGGTCACCTCCATTTTTCCAGTTTTTATTTTGGCATTTAGGCATTTCGGGCTCAGTGGGTAACCTTAAATGGTGCAAAGCTAAGAAGTAGACTGCCAGAGGTAAAATAAAAATAAATAAATAAAAATAAAAAAGGCACCTAAAACTGAAGCTGCATGTAAATTTCATGTAAAACAGGCCTGCTTCAAGGCTCAAATAATAGGTTAACTTTATCTTTTCTGCAGCAGTGTCTCAATGCAAATAGTTTCTAGAAGTGTTCCAAAACAGCAAACTCTGTCTGCACAAAGGCAAGACATAAACAGTATGGGAACTGTTGCAACAGTGCTAGTTGAACAATATTTGATTTAAACTGTAGAAAGAATACCACAGGTGTGTTCAGCTGTAACAACTGGAAAAAAGGAGGTGGCCCCAAAATTAGGTAGGCTAGAAAAGGTACATTAGATTTTTTCATTTGAAAGTAGATCATTTTAGAATTGTTATACAACAAAAAAATATTTTAAAGAGTCGAATTTACCTATATTAATTCCTATTTTGCCATTCTATTAATATGACTCTGTTGCTGTTTGGCAACAGATTAAAAGTTTACACCTGTACCCTTCATCTAGGAAACCAGTATTTGTGTGGATATATGATCTAATGGATTTGTCAGCTGCATGTTGTTTCTTGTGATGACTGGTCTCTGCTAACACTGTCCTGCTTACATTCTTTTCTGCCTCCTTCCAAAACACAGTGGTAACAAAGGAAGCATCCCTATTTTTAAGATGAAAAAACAAGGAAAAGCTATAGGTTCTGTATATATATGAATGCAATGGTTGAAGGTGTAGAAGAGGAGATATGCAGCATTTCTTGGTTTCCTCTGCACCACAGGTAGCTGTTGTGCTACAATGTATGTTTGCCCACAGCACTTGCAACCACGTCAGCTTGCAGTGGCACCGCTCATGAAACCTCGACTGCAGCAGTATATACAGACCAACTGACAGGACAGGAGATTGGTAGACTCGCAGTAGAATGAGATTTCAATCTGTCAGTGAGATAAAACCAGAAATTCTATTGATGTGAGTTGAAATGAGTGGAACATCTTATTTTGTTGATGCATTACCATACTGAGGCACTGTTTCAAAGTGGTGAACAAGGCTCATTACATAGTTAAACCATTAATCTTAAGGCTCCATGATGAGCTTTGGAATATGGACTTCACAGACTAAACTAACTGCATTCATGAAGACAGACTACTGTATGTAGACACCTCTACATACAGACTGTAGGATGATGTTGGAACTAGTTGCGGGCTGGGGTTTTACTCTTGACAGTCCTAATTTAGATGCATCCCCTCTGGCCTTTAATGGATGAAAGAAGAGCATGTACTGTATTTTGGCTACTCCATAGAACATGGCCCAGGGCTAAATGTGACTGGAATTAGTGAGCTGTGTACCCAATATAATGCAAACCTCTGGGAGTGACACAGCACACCAAGCCTAGGAAACACATCAATAGATTCTGATGTGGAAAATCCCAAGGGGTAAAGTGGAATCATATTACTACTGCTCAGTAAACCAGACAGCTGCTGATGCTGCTGCTGGACCAACAAGGAGAATGTCTCTTTTAAACCAAGATGGACCATGTGCGAGTGTGAGAGAGGCAGATACTGTATAGAATGAAAAAAAGAGACCAAAGGACTGGTAGGAATGACAAGACATTAAGATCCTAAAATCACATCTAACATAACCTTTGACAAGCTCTGGTCAGTGTCTGTTCATAGTAAGTTGACCAGATTTGTTTCCTCAAATCTTTTCCACGGTGACCAAAACATTGATCTGCTGATCTTGAGCTGAAAGTAGGGAATTGCACTTTTACATTTTATAATAGCTGGACAACTAGCATGGCTGAACAGGATGTTTTTAACTGATCACTGAATAAAATACAACAGAATGTGCACTCCGGAGTAAAGCCATTGCATTACCTTTTGCCTCGCTTTGTCCTAACTCTCTCTTTACATTATATCACTTTCTCTGTGTATCTCAGCTTCTCTTTGGAATTCCACTCTACAGGTTTGAGTGCAGTCTTACACACCAGAGAATAGTTGTAATGCTGCTCAGGGTGGCTGAGGCATGCCTTCATCTAGCCCCTATATGATATTCATTTTAATACAGCTGAGCCATAAAATGGAATATGTGCAGAGGCACAAATATGACACAATCTCTTCCATCCAGTCTGTCTGAGGAGGTGAAATGAAATGCCCTGCACTTGTGCTTCCATAATACAGCGCTTAGCAGAAGTTGATACTGAAACTGAGAGGGGAAATGTAGTTGGTTATTGCATTAGTGCTAACCACTAATGTAACCTTTCCCTTGGCCTCACTTATTACTCCTACTCTTCCTCACTCTCTCTCTCTCTCTGTGTGTGTGTGTCTCTCTCCTTCAATCTTTCCTCCATCCCTCAATTATTAGGGATTATCATGACAGCAGTAGCAGATTTGGACCGAGAGACACAGGATAGGTACGAGTTGGTCGTCAAGGCAACAGACATGGCAGGACAAATGGGCGGTCTTTCTGGCTCGACCACAGTGACCATAGTGATCACAGACGTTAATGACAACCCACCACGCTTCCCACAGAGTAAGTGTCTCCCGCACATTATTTCACTTTAGACAGACTAAGAGATGGTCAGACACACGATGAGAGGGAGGAAATAAAGAGAGAATACAGATGAAAATGACAGAGACAGAGGAAAAATAATGAGGAAATTGAAATTGAAGACAGAAACATGGAGGAGATTATTGACGACGTACAATATAGTTTGCAACCTTCAGGCCATAGACAACAATAAGCTGTGGCAGCATCAGTGACCATATTGAACGGCCTTGCATTGTCCAAGAAAATCAGCTAAGCTAAATTTATGAGCCAGTCAAATGAACAGCCCGCAACAAAGTAGTCCATCAAACGTGGAGAATCGGTGCGTTCCACTGCACATTTGATCAGTCTTTTTAAGCAAGGCTCAAGAGGGGACTGAATCAATAAGGTTGATTGTTCCGCATTGTAATGTCATGGATTTATGAGGGTGAGGTGATTTGTGGACTAAAAGACTTTCTGCATGGCTTTGGTGCACACGCGCTCAACAGGTAGGGCTGAAACACGCAGTTAAATCTAAATCTGTCTCATTATCAACTATAGTATGATATATTTTTTACCTACTGTACCAACAGAGGTACTTTTAGTACAATAAACAGTGAGTGCGCTTCTGTACATTTCACCTTTTTATATTAAATAGCTCATGTGGTGTTCTTCTTACAAGTATATTATCATGCTAAATGCTAGTCCAAACAGAATAATGTGTTTTGTAGTTTTTTTGAATTTAATAATGCTTCCCCCTTTTGCTTTCCTTTCAATTCTCTATTTGTCTTCTTTTTTTTTAGTTAAACCACGACACTATTACTTTTGTTACAGCTGGAGGAACAACAGCTGACAGTCTGGTTGATTGTATTTGATATGTCTCCATACACCTTTTCTTATTTCTGTATAAATCCTTTTCTCATCTCAGTAAATCAAATTTACCGAGTCAGAGGGATAAACCCTGCAGGATTATAGTATCTCGACTGTAACATATGGGGAGTAGATAGAGTTTAGAAAGCAGCCTCACGAAAAAGATGCAAAGGAAGATGACAAAGGACTTTGATTCTTTCACATAATTTAAAATATTATCTTCTTACTTTTGTCTTTTTTCTCATGCTCATAATGAAGATGATCTTGTCTTATACAGATCTTATATATTTCCCCAAGTCATTTTTCTGTGCCAGCAAAAGTAAAAGTTATCCTATTAATGTTGATGCACACCTCTTGGCCTTAATTTAATCACCGTTTTATTAGATGAATACAATCCCAGTACACTAAAAACTACATTTAGATAACATTGATCAATTATAAGCAGGATATACTGTAATGTAAATCCACTGTGAAAACTAATAGGTAGATTAGTGTAGTGCAAGACAACAAGACACCGTGATGTATTCAGATGTAGCTAATATACAAATGTGCTCAGTTTTACATTGTGTTGTATGTGAATGCAGTGATCACACTGACAACAACTGTCTGGAGTCAACCTGTTTCTGTTCCAACTTTATTGTTCTGTTACCCATCTCTCCTCATTCTCATTCCCTTTGTCTTCCCACTTTTCTGTTCAGGTCCCTGTCATCTACCTAGTTCATCACTTTCCACCCTCCTTTTTCCACCCAGTGTCACCCATCTGTTTTTCCTCTTCCTTCCTCTACTGGTAACTTTCCCCTTCTTCTCCATGTTACATCCTCGCATGGTCCACAGTCACCTCATCCCTCTGTCGCTTTGCTAAACTGAACTTTTGTCTTTTATCTGCCCATGGGTTTTTCTTCTCCATAAACCAGAGATGTATCAGTTTTCTGTGTCAGAGGGGGCAGCGGTGGGGACACCAGTTGGACGCGTCATTGCCACGGACGCAGACATGGGAGAGAACACAGACATGAGCTATCTGATTAAAGAAGGAGGGGAGCTCTTCAAGGTCACTACTGATGTGGAGACACAAGAAGCTGTTGTTTCCATCAAGAAGGTACAGTCCATTTAAAGGAATGCCTTGCTGCTGTTATTGTTAAACCAATATTGATTTGTTCTTGTAGAAGCAAAAAATTATACAGATACACTTAATTAACATCTAATTTTGACTTTAAAAACTTTAAATACCCACTTATAATTGAAAACACAGTCTTTGGGGATTTAATCTCTTTCCTGCAGAGCATGACACCAGTTATTAACTCTTAGCTAGTTAAATGAACTAGCTAAGAGTTATTTTCTGCAGTAATTGTCTATAAATGTACAAACAATTTTATATGCAGCCTTATTATGAACAAGTCTTAAGCAATGACTGTTGTGTTTGAAAAGAGTTCCTCAATAATCTGAGTCACCAAATTTCAAGTTCAAGTTCAAAGTGTTTATTTTGCCATATGCACAGTTAGGAAACGTGTTTCCCTGTACCAGGTACATCTCTCGTATAAGATTGGTCCTATATCCTCAATTCTTGGGTCGACCTGAAAGTCATTCTGGTCATTCGAAGACATAGGACATAGGAGAGAGAAATAGGGACAGTGCTGGAAGAGCCATGACAGAGGACACATGAGACCATCCTTCACAGAAGTTTTTTTTTTTTGTGAACTGACATGCCCTTTTATCAGAAATCAGTTGTTGATTGGACAGTTCACATCAAAGATCTGAGGAAAGGATGTCTCATGTCGTTAATAACACGTATCCTCGAGTCCTCTCTCCTCGTGTTGTCTTTGCATCTTACATGGGTGGGACTAGAACACAAAGAAGAGACGTGAGGGAAACAACAGCGCTTATAAGAGACTTGGGATGTAGCTGTTATCATTATTACATATGCTACTCACATTTCTGATAAGCTTTTGTTGTTTTTGTTGTTGTTTTTACTTAATTTTAAAGAATGCATCATGAGTCATTACAGACAACGCAGTCTCTGGGATCTCTGGCAGAATCTCGTGAAGAGTTGATGGATAGAATTGCACAAACACTGGGGCTCAGTTGGCAAAGTACTATTTGCCCTTAGCAGCTAGTGTAAGCCTTTCTCTTTAGTAAGCTGAGCAGCTTGTGCCCTGTTCAGACAGAGAAACTCAAGGTTCACTGAGAAAGGAACGAGTGGTCTTTGATGACTGATGAGCATTGGTTTGCCAACTGTGGTTTGACTGGTGCTGTCAGTACTGTTCCTCTTCAAAAGCTGAACAGTTGTCAGCTTTTTTTTTCACCTTACACTCTGTGACAAAAAATGCAGAATGCTGGCAGTCAAATCTTTCACAGAAAAACAAAGATGTCAGAGGTGTTTCTCCGAAGTGACACATCTCTGTTATCAGTCGGGCCTAATGGCAGAGGAGCCGTGTGACATTCAGCCAAGAGCGGTGTTTTGGTTCAGTGGCTTGCCAGAAATGTGGCAGTCTTAATCATTCTAACAACCAGTAGTGATGATCTAGGCAGTGGTTTGTTGATGCAGCTGGCATCAGACTGGCTTGAAAGAACCCATCAACAGAAATATGAAGAATATGTGTGCTTCAATACACTGGCTCCAGGCTGCCACCGATTCTAGTCTCTTCATTAGTATTATTGCTGTATAATGTAGCTTCTGGCCATCAGTAAGCACAATGCCACTTTGAATGGTGGATGACTTATTGTGGAATGAAAGTGATTATTTAATCTTCTCTGTCTTTTAGCCACTGGACTTCGAGAGCAAACGGACACACAATGTGGTAGTGGAGGCAGTAAATAAGCACGTTGACCCACGTTTCGTAGACCTGGGCTCCTTCCGAGACCAGACCATTGTTCGTGTCAGCGTGTCGGACGTGGATGAGCCACCCATCTTTGAACCGGCAGAGGGTGCTATCATGGAAGTGCAGGAAGATGCCAAAGTAGGAGCCCTGGTTGGCATTGTCTCTGCTAGGGATCCAGATGTGAAGAATAAACCTGTCAGGTACAGCAAAGACTCTAAGACCAGTTTCACCACAAACAAAAAAAAGCATTATGCTGTAAAGCTGTAGAATGCAGACTTGGGTCACTGATGGTTTTTATAATCCCAAACCCTGCTTGTTGTATACTGTCCATAACATTGTGTAATGTTTAACACAGGCACGATCCACACTGGAAGGCAAAGACTAGTGAAGTAGTGAAGTTGTACTGCTGTAGTTGTGTGATTTGATTTAATAATATTAAATTAGCTTCTAATGAAAACCTTTGGGCTGTGTTAGAAATGTGGCTTATAAAAAGTAAATGTAAATGCAGATAAGATTAAAACAGCACTTTGACAGTAGGTACACAGCTGCTTTCTGCAACTATAATTAGCCTGATAAATATACATCGATTGGCAATAAAATAGTACTATAAAAACAACTTTACTGCTGAATATGAATAACAGAATAGCAAAACAAAGGTTTACATGACAGTGAGCACCTCATTTATATGTAGCTTGGACAGGATAACGCATGAACATGAAACCCCACAAGGCTGCTGTCATGTGCCCACTGCATCCTGCATTTACTGTATATTACTTTACTATTGTAGATACATTTCACTGGAACAAAATTTGTACTATGAAAAATATTACTTTAAAGAACAACAGTTCCAAGGCAATAAATAGGTAGCTAAAGGGCTTAAGAGAAAAATCTTCTTTTTTTTTCAACAATTTCTCTTAAAGATGCCGAGAAAGCTCCAGCAAACAGCAGGAGTTGTACAATGGATGAAGGTGCACCATACATCTATTTTTTTACTGTGTGATAAAAACAATATCAGCTTGTAATCTTTTGTACCAAGGTCTGTGGTTTATATGTCCTGAGAAGAGCAATTGCAGTTTGAGTGGGGAATAAAGATAAGGGCTAAGACAGCCTCCCCGACTGTAGCATACACCGACACACACCGGGCATGTGCAAATTACTTAGATTAAAAATGCATGAGGCTGAGAGTTCCAGGTGTAATAAAGTATAACACCATGGCAGCGCCGTCGTGTCTTGGCAGCCCAGAGCTGAACGAGTGTGTGGGTGTGTGTGTGTATTTATGCATGTACATGTGTTTAAGTAAGTAAATGGGTTAGCTGGTGAAACGGAGAGAGAGAGGTTGGCCAGGAGCCACCTACAGGGCAGAATTAGCCTCGTGGCCTCCAGCATTAGGCAACACACTTCCTCTACTTTAAACTCTGTGTAATGATGCACCTTGAGTGGTGTGGTGTTTGTGCAACATGTGCATGCACTGCGGGGCTCATCACCAAGACCGCCTTTGTAGGACAGAGATGACTTTTTCCACGATAAAAGCAAACTGCAAACGGAACGACGACGCCTACAACTAAAATAAAATCTGACAAGGACTCAACCAGGTAAATCACACAATTGGCAGTTAACCTAGATACTTGGCAAAGATGCTCATGCATACAATACAGAGCAGTCAAGATAAAGAAATAATCAACTGTAAGTTTTTATTTTCATGTTATAGATGAATTGGTTTTACCGGAACCTAAGGTTTATGTATGTATTTATTTATTTGTTTGTTTCCTTTTGGATAATAATCACTGTACTGTAGGTGTGGGGGTGCAATGATTTAAAAAACTATAAAGACAATAATATTATGGCTGGTATGAATCCGAATTCAGTTTTTAAGAAATAAAGGAAGACAAAACATAACTGTGCCGCACAATTTGATATTCAGTAAAGGTAGGATCAGTCTGTCTAATGTTTATTCTAGACAGAGCATATGTCAATAGCAGGTGTAAAAATGTTTCAGCCAAATCTGGTCATTGTTTTGTATGTATAGCATATAATAGTAGATGTAACAGAGCTGTACACTGACAGACAGACAAACATGCTGGCTGTGTTTTTCTACATGGAAGTGTGTAACTGTATCTTAAACTTAGTGGTCTCCTTTTAAATGGAAGAACTGGATTTTCATGTGAATACAGCTGGCAAAAATCTCATTTAAAACTTGAGTTATCTTGACATTTTATCCAAATGTAGGTGCACAATGATTGAAACAGTAAAATAAATATTTGTTCTCCCGTTTCATTTGTTGACATTTAGTGACATGAAAAAAAAAAATCAAATAGAAATGCAAATGTAATTTCACACTCACACGGTTTTAAAAATGAACGCATGAGCCAATTTAGAGTTTAGAATACAGCTCTCTTGACATTACGTTTTACATCTCTAGTACAGTATGTAACCCATCATTCTCATGAGACCTGGGAAGAATGCTGCTTAGCATGTTTGTCCCAGAAACCTTAAGAGCAGATAACGTGCATGGTGCTTTTTATGGTGTATCCGGGCATTAGTAAGCCAGCCAGCTGTGTGTGTGTGTGTGTGTGTGTGTGTGTTGATAGGGAGTGAGTGGAACAAAGAAACCTTTCAGCAGATTTTTGTTGACTCACCAGTCTTTTCTGAACACCAAGTACCCCAAAGAGGGAATGATGCATTTGTGGGTTTTTTTACGCAATGAATATTTAATGTTTATTTTGTTACTCTGAATAGGCATAGTAAGAGTCACTATATAGCTGCATGCTGTTAAGGGACGCAGCACTATTAGGGCCTCAGAACATGTCAGACGTCTCCAGTAAACACCTTTAAAATATAATTACTTTAACCCTGATTCATTCTGTACAAGTAGTTTTTCTTTACATGTCCTTGTTAAGCATGACATAAAAATACAAATATCTTTATGAAATGACTTTAAAAATGAGGTTCATGTGTGATTATTGATTTTCTTTCCTTCATCATGTTTACTGCTTCTCTTTCTTGACATCTATATCCTATTTTTCTCATGTCTGTGCTTATAGGTTCTCCATCGATCGGACAACAGACCAGGAGATGATTTTCCATATTGATCCTGATTCGGGAGCCATCACACTGGGCAAGATTTTGGACCGAGAGACCGCTGGCTGGCACAATATCACCGTGAAAGCTGTAGAAGCAGGTAAATTGCATTGTCATACTGCTGACAAGAGCTGATATTCATCTGGTGACTTTTTCACCTTGCCAAAATGTTTAAAGATTGCTGAAAATACTCTGTATATTTAGTGTAAACAAGTATGTATGGCTAACTCTACTAGGTACAACATGAACTATTGCTGTGACGTTTTTGCTACGTGACACTTGTGGCATGTCAAAACAATGCAGAGAGCTTGAAGATGCAAGGAAATGAACATTCCTTTTCATAGTTATTCACATTAATGTAGCTGCCATAATTTTTTTTTCTTATATTACTGAAGGAAAAACTAGGAAAACATCAACAAAATCTGACTGAGAGGTGTGATTGTTCTAAAGGGCATGGCTTTGTCTGAGCAATTTACTGCCCAATTTATTAACAAGAAAGTTCTCTGTTGATTGCCAGGTCTTGGCTACACCCAGTGCTTAGCAGTGATGGAGACTGCACACATTGAATTAGTTGTCTAACATTTAGCACTTCCCACCAGGGGTGAGGAGGGGGGACCGTTCCTGCACATTTTCAGCAACAAAGTGGCTTTTGTATTTGGAAAAAAAAAAAAACAAAGAATACGAATGTAATGTCCACAACCAAGTTAACAGACATGACTAAAGCAGAACTGTTCCAGTCCATTGTTTTGAGGATCCATGTTTCAGCTGCCATTTTCTATCCCACTGGACTGCAGATTGCACTTTTACTGTTTATTTATCAGCCAGCAGCTTTGAAATCACACTGATCTGGCTGTCACTTCTTCTGCCAAACCATCAAGGGCGTCACAGACCTCAGTAGTAGCCATCATCTTTCTGATATCACTGGGAAAAATACAGTTATTGTTGAATCACTTGTCTTAGAGCTGAGAAACACATCGTTTGAAATGAAGGAAGAGCTTAAAGTTTTGTATCTCATTGGTTCCTTTTGTCAAAGCAAAGAAAATGAAGAATGTAATAACTTATAAGCTGGAAAGTTATTACTCTACTTTTATAAGCAAACTTTAAAAAGAAGGAGGCTTGGTATTTCCTATTTCCTTCGATCTTATCCATATGAAGTTATTTTGGGATTGCTGTGAAAGCAGGGGAAATTGCATTCTTCTTCTAACCGATATTTATCATTGTACACAAAAAGGAAGAAGAAAACAATGCACAAAAACAAAAGCAGATTTTAAAATGTCTTCACATTTGTTCTTCTCTCATATAGCCCCAGAGTGATTACTTCAATAATCAATACAGCCTAAACCGAATAGGAAGCAGTCTCACCCAATGCAAAGATTAAGACAAAATGAGACTTTCTGAATCTTTTTTTTTTTAATAGCTGTAATTCCCAGAGCAGTCTGAGGGCTTTTGTGCTCTGCCTCTTTGCACTTGGCATAATATGTCATAGGGACATTTTAATGTTAATTGAACATTTAAAGCGGTCCTGCCCTATCCAATATCAGACATAAACACATGCCTGCACTTGACAGATAAATCCTCATACATTGCCTTCCAAGGAAACATTCAGACAGGCAGTCAGTGGTCAACCCCATAAGCATTCCCATCTAGAATGCTTTTATTGCTGTAGATGCACAGACAGGAGACAGAAAGAAGCAGGAGAGACAGAGAAAGAAAAACAGAGCACAAGAGAAATCGGAATAGTCAGGGGATAGGAGGCTGCCTGCAGCTAGCTAGAATGTTTAAAGAAAGCACTTCTACATAAGGATTTTGTTCTTTATTGTTGGGTTTCTCTGCTCATTAAGTTCAACTTGTTGGGGGGCATTGGTAAACTGTGTCTTTTGTGGCATGACCCTTAATTATTCCCCCAGTCTATTACTGAACTTTCAACTATTGTATTACCACTGTACCAGGGGTGCACAAGCTTTCTGACAGTGTTCAGTGTCTGTTTAACCCCAGCTACAAAACTACACAAAATGACAATTATCACACATATGACTGCAGGCTAAGTAAAGAGGTTTTATTACAAGTAAGCGCAGACGGTGCTGAGATGATACCCCTCCAATCAAACGCAAATATAAACATATGCACACACCTCACATCTTCAGATTCACTTAATTAAAAGTTGCAACCTCTAAGAACTCATCCTGCAGACATTGTCACTGTAGAACAAAACAACTTCTCATCTGCATAGCACTTGTCTCCTTTTGAGAGAATATAGAACTCCCTGAGTACAGAAGGAGCATTTAACTGCACTGTCACTACTCAGGGTTCTCGCACTTCCTGACAGGCTTCTCCATAGAAAAATATCAGGGTAAGTTAAAGTGACATATAATTTTCGAGAAGTGATGGCAAGTATGATATCAAGTATGATATCACCTCACAAAAACAGTTTTTTTTTTTTTTTACCCAGACAGGTAGGTGGAAAAAGGAGCATCACCCTGAGGGCAAATAGATACCAAAGTAGCTAGAAAGTCTTTATCTCTTGCACTGTTGCAGGAAAGAGACAGTTTATATAGTAACTTTTCTCACTTGCTGTCTGGCAAACAAATGCACACAGTTTGATTTTTATGGTATTACAACACTGTTCTCTCAAACCCTAAATACATCAAGCACTCGTTGCAACATTGTGAATGGAGATGGCTTTTTTTCAATCAAAGCTGAAATATTTAAAAGAAAATGGGTCTAAAGAACAAAGCAAAAATAAATAAATAAAATGTTCCACTGGATGTAATAGGTGCTGCAGTCTTGTAGCGCACAGCACATCTGTCAACAAGGGTGTGGAGACATATTAATGTGTAATCAGGAACCCAAGATTGTGACCTGACTGATGTGTCCTGTTTTTTTTTTTTTTGTCCTGTTATATAATCATTCACATGTTTGTACTGTCAGTGTAGTTGTGAAGGAGGAGGAGATCCTGAATACTCAAACAGTTGTTTGATGTGTTTTGTTTTCCTTCACTTGGTAGGTTGACATTATTAATTTGTCAAGCACCAGTCATGCCTAGTGTATAGAGTGCTTGTGGGGAATTTCTGGCACTCAGGGCCACAGAGTTGCTCACTTGCATTGTATTAGTCTCAAATTATTCTAAATGTGAATGGTTGCATGTCACTGTCACCAAGAATACATTTAAATTTAGTGTGTGTCGGTGTGTTGTAGTCTTCACTGGGATGAATGTGATGTGAACTTTTTGTTTGGTTGCCTCATTATCTGTTAATTGATTATTCAAACGCTACTCAGTGAACTGTGATGAAACCCAGACTTGATGCGTCTACACCATTTTCATAATCACATCATAGCTCTGATTACCCTCACCACTTATCTGACTGCAATGAAATTTTGGGGAAATTAGGCACCTCTCCCGTGTGTTGCTGTAAGACTTTCACTTATTGGTGAAGATTCCTGTTAGTGGAGACATGTTGACTTGCTCATTTAAAACAATAACACTGTGACAGTTGTAGTTAATATTAAAAGTATGAATGACTGCAGGGTGGCACTGTGGTTAGTGCTGTCGCCTCACAGAAAGAAGGTTCTGGGTACAACCCCAGGCCGACCTGGTGCCTTTCTGTATGGACTTTGCATGTTCTCCCTGTTCTCATTCACTCCTGGAAGCTGCCCAGTACAACCACAGACTGACCTGTGGCTACCAAGCAACTCAGATTAAGGGCCGTGTTGTGATGTTAATGAGGGTGGGGCAGGCATTGTTTTGTCACCCATCCCACCCAAATTTAATCCCACCTGGCCAGGGATTTGTGATTCCAATCACAAACTCACTTCTCCAACCCGTAGGCCACCACTGCATGGTTTCATTAAAGTCTGACAGACTTCTCATGCAGATTATATCCAAAAACACCAGCGAAGTGAATGAGAAAAGAAAAAAAAATCAGTTTGAAGAATGCCCCGCCAGCAGCCAGCCAAGTAGGATTTCAGTTAACATAGAAATGGTACAAATGGATTGAGCATAAAATTAAAACTGCATATGATTCCTGAGGGATGTGAAATATCTTGATGTGAAAGTGAAAGAGTTTTCTAAACTGGAATTGTAGCTAACTGATTCAGTTTTTAGACAAAGGATGCTTAAGATTTCCTTTCTGAAAGGGACGACTGACCGCTTTGCGCAGTAGCAGTATCTTAGGTTTAATCTAGATAATGGTGAAAATTATTTGTCTTGTCTATTGGAAATGAGTCTGAGGTCAGTTATTTTATTTTATTTTTTATTTTTTTGCTCCCACTTTTAACTTGTTTGAGAACAGCCACTGAGAAGAACATACTTTTGCACCTGATGTGAGCTTTTGTGAACATTTTTGTTTTGGAAAAGGGTCACTGTTGAATTGTAAAATGTAATTTTTTCACTAAGAATGAGCAAGGTAATTTCATTATTTTACTGAAAGTTTTAAATAATTCAGTGTGTTCAGAAGACCTTGGAATGTTTTGTGCCTTTAACACAGGGGACATTTAGAGCTGGGAGTTCTTGAATATACAAGTCAATCTGAAATAAAGGTATTTTGGTTGGTGAGTCTGTGCATTATTGGAACTATGCAATTGAAGAAAAATGACCTTATTACTTTGTGGCCTCTGTGCCAGCGTTGCTGAGCCTCTGGCTCAGTAAAGAGCCCAGAAGCAGACACTGTTGAGTACATTCATATTCTCGTTTTCCGCTCCTGACCAAAGTGACATTTCAAACTAAACTGTGTCCTCCAGCAAAGAAGATGTCATTTGGTCACACACCCACACACAAACATGTAGGTACACCCATATATGCAAAGACGTGCACTACACTCACTCCATGTCTTCCCTGAGGTTATGTCAGCATAATCCAGTGCCTGAGAGATTTACTGTAAGACTTTCTGAAAGATTTGCAACAGCTGGTGTGTGCTGCACAGATGCAGAGTATGTCAATAATCTGTTGAAATCCTTTTATTCTACTTTATCTGAGGACTGATTTAGTACAGTGCCACTTGGTCCAAATGAATAAACCTGTCTTAATGAATAACTCTTTTTTCCTGTGGAGAGAGTTTGGGGTAGGGGTGAGGCATTCTCATATTGTTTCATCTGCTTTCAGTTCTGGGAATTGAAATGTAAAATGACTAACATCTGATGATTGCTGGTTTTCATTCCGGCACAGTGGGCACAGCGGCATAATGTGAAGACAAAATTAGAAGAGGAAAAGAAAAGAGATATCTAGCACTGGTGGAACTCGCTGCGTGTTTATGGTCTTGCTGCTCTGGCAAAAAGCAGTCAATTTAAACCCAGCATTGATGTGAGGATTATGCTATTAGTTGAGACTAGATTTCTCATTTGCTGCTGTGCCACTGTTGGGCAGAACTGAGTGGTGAGATACTGTAGAGGGAGTGATCTTGAGAATTTGTCTGCTGTGTTCTGTTGATTTTCTGTTTACCTGGCTGTGTTTGGTAAACATGTGCTGTCTAATTCTTACATCTGGCCTGCGGCCCCACCTGTGTGTCAGCTTTTGACACTTCTCTTTTCTCATAAGCCCTTTACAGAAATGCACTGGAACCCAGAAATTATCTAGGCATTACCCAGAGCAGCTGTATGTGAGAATGCAAATGTCCAAATCATTTGACCCAGACCTTAAGTGGTCTTTACTCTTCCACCTTCTTAGTAAAAGGTCTACATAATGTCTGAATGAGCCCATGTAAGAAAACAACAGTGTAAAGTCCAGACTAATCACACGGCGCTAGTGGGCATGTTGATGACATTCTATCATGTGACCGGTGCGAAACTGGAAGAATAGAAACATCCCATAATGAAGAAAAAATGGTCATTTACAATGAAGATGGCAACTAAAATTTCAACTGGGGACACGACGTGATTCAGGAACTGGCACCAGAATTGTTAGATACCTGTAAAATACAACAAGAGACTGTTGTTTATGACCAAATCACAAACCAGCTATGTGACCACGTCTCGCCTCCTGCGCACTCTACCCAGGACACCCCCCTGCCCACACACACACACAGACATATAACCAGAGTATTTCCAGTAGGTGAGCATGCATCTGATACAGACAACCTCCAGTATAAAAAGGCAACTCTCGACAAAGTCCAGGCCAGATTCTGCCAGATTCTGCAGCCATAGTCTGGAGAGAAAACGTCTTTAGATAAGTGACATTCACAGACAGCACCTCTGAATTCATCCATAGGTTTTCTGTTGCAGTTTTTCGACGCTTGAAGTTTACCCTTGACATCATCTTGTGACAAGAGCTAGAAAATTCAAATGTTGGTAACAAAGCGGAAAACAGGTGGACATGAAATGGTGCAAGCAAACAGCAATAACCACTGCTGAGTGTGTGGGAGATTTATCAATGTAAGCAAATATGACCCTAGACATGTCATTTATTCAGCTTTACTACCGGCTTGATGTAACAGCCATTTTAAAAATATCTGTAGACAGAAGACAAAAAGACAGAAATTAAAAGTGATTATTCAGATTCCAAATTCTTGTGAATAGAAGGCAGAATTCATGGAAGAAAGTTGAGGGGCTTTTCAAAGTTTTTCCACACAGGTGTGGTAGGGATTGCAGAAAATGCTCAGGAGTCATTTCTGTATGAGGACTCATACTGTGTGAAGTTGTTTGGCCATTTGCTGTCGCTCACAATTTCCCAAGACTAAAATTTTAGCTTTATTTTCTCCACAATAAAGAAACAGATGTTTTTGTCCACTGCAATCACAAATACCAAGGCAAATTATTTAGCAGTGTTAATTTAGTTTTTACATATACGTGCATCACTAATTTCATATTGTTAAAGGTACTTATAGTGAGCTCCCTTAATTGCACTTAACCATCTGCTATTTTTACATAATCACAATCATTTAAATTCATTGCATGAAGCTTTTTTAACTGCTAGAGTTTTTGTGTTTTTCCATCACTGGGTAATTGTCAGAGGCAGCATGTTGTTACATTTTCTTTAGGGCACTCAAATGCATGAACTGGGTGTTGACAGTGGTCTATTCTTATTTATTCATAAGCTGTAAACTCCAATTATCCAGGATATCCAGACCAACACTTGATTAAACACTGGGATAACGTTCATCTCTCTGTTACTGTTTTCCTTTCTAACTCACACTCACATACAGTTCATGCACACCCACACACACACTTGGGGCCTCAAGCACACTTCTGCGCTAGTATACATTGTATTTTGTGAGTAACATGGAAACTCCATCAGACATTATTATATGATTAAGAAAGGGAAATATGATTCAAGGAGATGTTAAGCTAATTTGAAGTGGGTTTTGATTTTAATAATTATATAATCTTCTCTTAGGAAAAATGTCTTGAGAGTGCATTGTGCTGTTTTTTGTGTTTTGTTTAGTTGAGAGGGAAATGAAAAATAAAATTACTGTACTATATTGGCAATTTTGTCAAAAGCATTTATTTGTCATTATCACTGTATTGAGGCGCTCCTCTTGCACTCAGACTATTAAACAGCAATGTGCTATAGTGTCATTATCAGATAGTGAGGACCCAGAGACAAAAATGGATTCTTTGCCACCATTTTCATGTCACTCACTGGTGCCAGAAAGTGTTATTCATGTAATGGGTGCAATTTGAGGAGGCATTAGATTAAAACCCTTCAGCACTTAGCCACAATGGCAAACCAAATGTCTGCTTCCATGTGGAAAATTGCATCCATCTGAGTCTTGTCTTACTCATACTGAAGGTAGACAAGAAGTGCACTGAGAGTGTTGTTCATGGACTCTTACATCTTGTCTACACAAGACTCTAAAGGCAAAATCAGCAGGCCGGCAGCATGTAAGCAACAGCTGCAGTCTTTTGTCAATGTCTGCTCTGGTTCTGTTCAGCCAGAGGACTCCTGGGTGGTCAGTTGCACTTTGGCAGAGCTCGCAGCCCAGTACACAGTACACAGTGCTTATATTACAGAAGGAAATCGTCTTAAAAATAAAAAAGTACGCTTTGGGTTGCAGTTACATGCTTTAAGCACAAGTGAAACACAGCTGTGTGTAGACAGCTTTACCGATGTATGTAAGAGCATACCTGTACTGCCAGATGGATGACTGAAAAAATGAAACACCCTCATTCTTTACAGCATCAGCACAGGATCAGATCCTCAGTCATTCAGTTGGAAGGCTCTGGTGTTTTGTGTGGCAGTCTAATCCTCACTTTACCAAACCACTTTTATTGTATCTAGAAAAATTATACTCTGTTTTGCTTCAGCCTTCCTAGTCAGTGAATTCATAGTTTGTTGCTAGAGAGTTATCCCAAGTTACACACTGTCCTTCTGTCAAAGTCCTTAACACTGTATTGCATTCAGTGTTGCTGAAATGTTTTCATTCCATCTCTCCTGTAGATAACCATACCATGGTGTCACACTCAGAAGTGAGTATTCGAATTCTGGATGTAAATGACAATCCTCCTGAACTGGCCACACCATACGAAGCCTCTATATGTGAAGATGCCAAACCAGGCCAGGTAAGCTTTTCTTGACTCTGGAGCAGATAATTTCATACATTAATACTGTATGTTCACAGTAGGAATTTAATCTGTACATTTTAGATGGCCAAAATTAATACCTACAGTAATTGCTGTTTACTGAGCAACAAGTTAAACATGAATGATGTGGTAATCAACTTGCTATAGCTTCACAGATTGATCCTCCAGTGCCAACAATAATGAAAGGCACTTGAAAACAGTGTTGTAGCAAATGACATATATGTTTCATTAACATTATAAGATAATTTGATAAATCTGATTTGTCTTATTGCCAAAAGGACCTTTGCATTTCCAGTACCGGAAACAATGTACAACCTGCACAATACTGAACACGGCACATAATTAGCGAACAAAACTCAAAGCTAATTATTGACAAGAAGTGAGTTGAAGAGTACTCCACTATGGAGTTTATTAGAAAATCAATGGTTTTGTCTTACATTATACGCCTTAATTACAAGAGCACTAAAAGAAGAGGTGGAAACACTTAACAAGCAACTCACACATTAACACAAAAGAAGAGTTACTGTGCAAAACATTCAAATCTTTTCAGACATTGCATGACATATCTTTATAGTAGAAATGTGCAGAAAAATGTAATCAGTTATTAACTATTGCCTTAACTACCTTAGTTTTTATTGGACTAAACAAAAAAGCCATGTTGCTACAGGATAGGTGCACGATTTTTGCACATTGAAATAGAACAGTGAAATACCCTGTTCTGATACACATGCTCATACCCTGAAAGTCTTTCTGTGAAAATGTAAGCCTATCCATTTAACCTGGTTTATCTTTAGTGAGTCAGTCAGCCGAGTGGAGCAGTGGTTAGCACCATTGCCTCACAGGGAGAAGGTTCCGAGTTTGAGCCTCGCAGCCGACTGAAGGCTTTCTCTACAGAGTAGGCATGTTCTCCCCGTGCCTGTGTGTGTTTTCTCCAGGTACTTTGACTTCCTCCCACAGTCGAATAACATGCAGGTTAGGTTGACTGGTTACTATAAATTCCCACTAGGTGTGAGAGTGGGTTGTTGTCTGTCTCTATCACTGCAGTATGTTCACATTACAGGCCTTAATGCTCAATCCCATTAATTTAGTCAGATCCTATTTATTTGTGTTGATGTTTCACATTCGTGTTTGTAAATGACTTGTATCCGGTTCCAGTATAAACACTGTTGAGGTCCTAAACTGCCACGCATGCACAGATTTAACTGAAAGGTGAGTCATGTCTATACAACAATTATAACAATGTCATTTGTGTGATGGTCAAATTGCACAGCTCCTTGAAAAACTGCTCGGTTATGACACATGTCTTCCAGTTTGTCCATGAATGGTAAACAAAAGTAAAACGTCATCTTCTCTTCACTAACCCCCGTAGAGTGGCCCAGATCTGATATGAAAACAATCGGATTTGGTTTGTCCACACATCCGTGAAAAGATCAGATCTGGGTCACCTGGGGGGAAAAATAGAGTTTGGGTCACTTCAGCATGTAGTCTGAATATACAGTAGCATGTTTGTCTGAAGTGGAATGTCAGCTAGGATTGGCTCCAGCTGCCTCACAATCCACCGCAGCAGTGGTATACCTACGTAGATAATGGATGGATGGTTCGAGCAATGCACCACAGCAGTGGTATAACTACGTAGATAATGGATGGATGGTTCGAGTCATTCAGGCAGGCAGAACAGAAGCAACAACAAAGTTCTCGATTCTGACTTTTAGCCTCACTGAAAATACCATTAGACAGAAGAATTGGCTGGATTAGTGTCAGTGAATGGATCTCATACTGAGACCAGTAGCCTTTGTTCTGCTACTTAATTTGATTTAGACTAAATTGGTGATTCACATGTAGCAACATGTTTTAAGGCCCGTCTGACGCTTTATACCAACGGCAATTTATTTTGGTCAAATGCATAATTTTCCAGGTAGTGTTAGTGAGAGAAACAAGCTGTTTTCCAAATAATATCTTTATTTTTTTCTGTTTTATTCATGCTGAATGCAGGGCAGTTATTATGCCACTGATTTCAACACTAAATTTCTGTCAATATCAGAAATGAGTTTGATTAAACTAAATGAAGGATTTGTGAATTTCATATTTGAATAGATGTAAAGTTTGTAGGCTCATGCTGACCAGCAATTTTCTTCTGCATGAAAGAACAATACAGACAAACTAAAATTCCAGTCAAACAGTGGGGTCTGAAAAAAATCAAGACAACAGGCAGCACATGCTATTTTCCAGTCCAATAGGAGCCCGGAGCTTTCCACTGATCACCATTAAAAATTGACAGAGTCATTTGGGTGTTTTAATCTCCATACATATAGTCAACAGGCCCTGGGCTGAGTTAGACCCAATTATCATGTGCAGAGCAAAAGAATAATTAAAAAAGCAAGGCTTTAAAGTGGAGCCCTCCATGCTGGAAGCTGCATTTACATGTGTAATGAGGCTCTGGCCTCTCCTCCCCTTGATCCACAGACTCTTAACCACTTATAGCCCCCCTGGTGCCTTTGCCACACCGCCCGCCTGCGCTTTTCTAGAACATTGTCTGGTCTGATCTCTCTTACTCCCATCTCACTCCCTCTCCCATCTGCAAGAGCCCACATTAACCTTCAGCTCTTAATCACACAAAGATGATTAGTCTTACAGCGGAAAGATCATTGCCGGCTCCCTGCATTGTAAAAGAAAGAGATTTCAGTGTGCTCATTAGGGGGAAATGCAGTGAAATATTTCACAGTGAAATTGCAAACCAAATAAAGATGCTAAAAAGCACATACAGCAGAATGTGGCATGTTATCAGCCTTGCTATCTGTCTGTCTTTGTCAGTTCCTCTATCCATCCGTCAGTTTGTTGTGTATTTATGACTGCCTAGAAGGGGTTCACTGAGAGCAACATCAGACTGCATCTGTCCATTTTCAGTAATGTCTTTCTTCCAAATTTTTGTATCTTAGATTTTGTGTCTTCTCTATAAGCTTTCTATTTTCTATGTTGTTTTGGGGAACTCTGTCTGAGATAGCCCCTGAGATTGAATAAAAATGTGTTAGCTTTGGGTCAAAGGCTTTCTAATGCTCATTTTCAGCCTCTGGGGTAAGCACTGGGTGGCATGGAGGAAACAATTTTCTCCTCCATGTTATTTTAGGAACAATATAAAAAAACAGGTTTTCCACTACTTGTTGTCAGTCACGTCATCTTTATCTTTGAAAAATGAAGTGAGCGGTGGGGAGAGATTGTTTTGGGGCTGAGGATACATACGTTACCTAAGAGCTGGTACTTGTAGCATTATTTTCTTCTTATTAATGGCAAGGATAGAGTCTCTCCATTGCTGACCTTCCAACTCAGAGAGAGAAGTGAAAAAAGAAATGCGCCCTAAAACATCAAAAGTGCTGGCACTCTGCCCTTCTTTAAAACCCTCTGGTCTCTGGAGAGGTAATCGAGCTGTTTGGCATCTGTCCGAACAGAGCAATATAGCCACATCTCAGTATTATTTATTTATTTATTTTGTATTTTGTCAAGAAACACTAGCACATCATATTTTCTGAAGGGACAATAGATAGGGACAAACTAGATAATGTCACACAGCCTGCCATTGATAAATAGATGTGTATTTTTTTTCCTCCTTATTCTGCAGCACAAAGTGGCTCTGTGCCACTTTTTGAAATAACAACCACACACTCACACACACCTGCAAGCTCATGCGGGCACATGCAAAAACTCTGGGAGTTTTCTGTGACATTGTGCTGTTATTCATTATCAAAGTCATGTGAATAGCTGCAGGTTTTTAGATTTGTCATGAGGCAGCTTGTGAACAGTTAGGGACTAATACAGCCCAATTTATTTTCTATCTGTTACACATTGTCTTTTAGGGGTCCCTGATAGACTAGTGGCTAGGATTCGAGCCAGGGTTGCATCAGGAAGGGTGTCCGGCTTAAAACACGTGCCCAATGTCAACATGCGAATCGTCTGTATGAGGATTCGCTGTGGTGACCCCTAACGGGAAAAGCCGAAAGTGACATTCACACATTCTCTCTTTGCTAATTCTTATAAAGTTACACAGGCCTAGCACAACCTAATTACTTCTAACCAGCAGTATATTTGTGTAGTTTGTATAAATTCTGCTATCCTCAAACTCATATATGTGGGTTTGTGTAAAGCAGAATCTGAAATCAGGGTAAAAAGCCAATGTCACAGCACAGTGAGATATTTTCTTCACTGAAAATTTCACAAATATTGATGCATCCAATTACTGTGAGTGTTTCAAATCTACAGAACCATTGTCATTATGTATCTACTTGGAATAGGACTAATAATAGTCATGCGTGTCACATTAAATCTCATCTCATTGTTTTTTTATTTGAAAGCAGGTTTGTTGAGCTGTAGTCGTGATGAAGCACATGATGACAGTGCATCTTAAGCTACAAGTGGATCTTTATTTGTCTCAAACTGACAATTTGATTGTCAGATATAAACACAATCGCTTGCACTTAAATGTAAAGTAATCATTGGTGCAAGTTTCCCCACATTTGTAAGATTTTCTATGATCTTCTTATACCTTATAAATTCAGAAGTCAGCACTGTAGGGTTGAGTCAAAACAGAAGGCTGTTACCTGATATGTTGAAGCACTCTGATGTCTGCTGCTGCTTCCCAGGATGCATTTATTTATTCAGTAAAATAAGCTGCCAAAGGAGGAGCCCGGAGGTAGAAACATCAGCCAACAGATGTTTGTGAGTAAAATGAGCTTCAATTTTGTTTCAGCTCCCCAGAATGTTGTTAATCAATTTGGAAACTTGGACAGGGCAACAGCTCTTGGAAATAGGCATAATTAAGTCTATTTTTCTTTCACCTGGAATAGATGTCAAACACTGGCAAGCTGCCCTCCTATGCCTTATGCGTTTGCCTCCGGACCTAGAGAACATGTACTGTGCACACTTCATCTGGCCTATGTGAAAAGGAAACCTGAAGTTCAAAAAAGGTTATCGCCATTTTGTTCAGTGTCTAGTCTGGTTCACCTTCTGCCTGCTACACTGGCTGAATGCATTAGAGCCCACATAACACCTGTTATTTTTCATTTGAATGCGCTAGCAAATTGTTTGGCTCAGAATTCAAAACTTTTCACAGAAGATTGGTTCTTTAGTTCCATGTAGCCACTACAAATCAGCTAAAACCCACTTGTGAGGCATTATGAGTACCACATGATTGATAGCAAGACTTTATTGTAGCTAATTATAAGCAAACAGTAATTTATTTTACACCTAATTCATTCGATCAAGCTGTCATTGCAGGGCATATACCATCCTGGATGTGATGTTTTTCTACCTGAGCTTTGAGAATTTAAAGATTTACTGAGGTGACACTTCACTATGAACGCAGAGTCCAGAAGGTCATCCATCCATCCATCTCAGCCACTCTGTTTACCATCAATGATATCATAAGCTCAGTCATACATGCCTGACCCTGCACAGACACATGCTTCACTGAAACAGACAGACATGCTGTTCACCGTCACATTCTTAACATGTCAGATCAACCCCTGGTTTATTAAGCTAATGAGGAGCTTTTCGCTGTCTCCTGTTGTGTGCCATGTTATTGCACAATCTTATTCACGGAGTGTCAGCTCCCTGGTTCAGGTCTAGCTTCTGGTGGAACCACAGGAAAAATCAGATTAACCTAAGCCTTATAACTGCAGTTGGGTTTGATCCCATTGGAGAACTGGCAACACAACCTATTTTGTTTGTTTAGAGGGAGATTGCATGTGGGAGGAGGGGGGAGGGGTGGCTGAGAAGTAAATAATAAAATGGGTGACACAGGCTAAGCAGCTTTTTGCTTGGGGACACAGTTCAAGCCAGGGCCATGACATGTAGTTTTAAATAGCTTCTCACCCGTTATTTATGGAGCCATATAAGGGTCTCATCCAGGTCAGTGTTAGGAAATGGAAGGAAATACAGTATAAGTAACCATACAGTAATACCATGAGAGGAGTAGAGAAAGATGCAATGAAAAATAATCCTCAGAAATGCTAGAAAACTTGAAACCAAGGCCAACTATTGCAAAAGCTTTCTTTGCATCCATGAGGTGGAAAGCTTGGCACACTACTCTCAGTAAGGTGTAGCAAGATGAGAGAAAGGCTGCAACAAACAGATTCTTCACACAATCAGTGATGTTTCAGAATGTGTTTTTGCTTCTTACTCTTTAAATTCAGCATAGTCGTTTTGCTGCCATTTACCATTTCATGCCTCTATTCCACTAAGGCCTAAAAATAAAACCTAAAAATGGAAGCCACCACCAACACAATAGTGAGTGTGTAGAGAGGCAGAGACACAGTCATCCATTAAAATGATGTTATACTGGGAAACAGCTATGAAACATCCTATGAGTTTTATAAATTATTCTGAGGCACAGTTTCTTCATGTACATTTGTAAACATGTTGAGGAAATGTCTAGTTCTTGTTCCCTGGCAAAAAGCCAGTTTAATAATCACAGCACCCTAGAGAACACATATAAAATATTGATCATTTTAATAATTTAGAAGATCATCTTTTTGGTAAAAGAAGTAACTTATTCTTTTATCCAGTTTCTAGATTCACAGCTTGCTGACAAATTAGCAGTTTTTATAACTTGATCTTTTGGAAAATTATTCTCTCAGTCATTAAAGAGTGCACTTTATCTTAATGCCAATATCTTTATATACTGTATAATATTATTTCTGCTATACACATATTTTTGAATCTATAAAGCATGGTTCAGTCTGATCCCTGACTGTTTTTTTCATACAGACCTGAACACCAAAACTTTACTTAATAGCAGTTCTTACTCCATGATGCTTTTCTGGTCAGTTCAGATTGATTCAAGGCAAGTTGTTGTCTCATTAGTAATGACTGTGTAAAGCACAGCAGAGGGGGGTGTCCTAATGGTTTTTGCCTTGGGTCTCAAACTCTCTCAAACTGCCCTAGTGCACCACAAACACACACAGCATGCTGTGTTTTCACTCCATATAGGGGCTTTACATTGACTTACATTCATTTCCTCTAGACTTATCCTAACCTTAACCATGCCTAACCCTAACCTTAAACCATGTTGCCACACTAAATTTGCTAGGTGCAAAGGAAATCTCTGTGAGGATGCTCACTGACATAATGCTCAACCCTAACCCTAACCTAAGCCTAAATCTAATCTGAACCCTAAAACCAAGTCTTAACCCTCAAAAAGCTGTTTTAGAAAGTGAAGACCGGCCAAAAATGTCCTTACTCTGTAGCAAAAAAATACTTTTTTGGTCCTCACTATATAGCATGTACAATAACACACATGCATTTGAACTTTGGTTTTTGAGGACCCTCACTAAAGTATTGTAATGTATTCTCTGGTCTTATAACTTTGCCTATGCAACTAAGTCAACCCTTACCCTAATATACAGTGCTATATTAAGTAATTCAGTGTGTAATTCTGATGTGTGCAGTCAAAAGGCTAGGTGCAAAGCCTAATACTAAGTATGGCCTGGAGTAATGAAGGCCTGTCGTCTCTGCTGTGCCATCTCATAGCTGGCCGAGTGGGTCACTGCGACAGATCACCTCAGTTTGGCCATGGCACCACCAACCTCTGACCTCTGGGAGCGTCCATTTGAAACAGCTAAATGTTAAGCCTATCTGAAACAGACGAAGGTTTGTATCCCATACATGTGACAGCAACGCTTACTCACCTCCTTCAGAAAGGATACGAAAACTAACACGCGCAGGCACGCATTAGAGCTAGAACTGAAATGAGCAAAAGAAGGAAACAAACACAGATGATTAACAAATCCACACAGACTCACGGTTTTGCCAGACAGTATTTCATGTGTAGGAGACTGAGTGAGTCATTTGTTCTACTCACCAAATGCTTCTTCCTTTTGTATTTCAAATGTTACAGCAGACTAGACAGACTGCAGTATTCATGGTTCCAGCATTATTTTTTTTAGGTTTACCCTTTCATGCCAGTGCTTAAGGCATAAAGGTCCTATATAGATGCATTAGGTGGAACTTTTGACATGTGTCGTTTGGTGCTTCAGTGGCTCTCGTTAGTCCCAAATCCTAAATTATGTTTGCCAGGGCAATCTAAAAGGTCCCCTCCACAGATTTTTTGGTTTGGATTATAAAAGCATTCTGATAGCTATGTTTAGGCAACAAAAATGTTTATCTTGAGGAAAGATTGTCTTAATGGTTAAAAGAGGATTACTTGAATTTATAGTTTTTTTCTAAAACTGTAAGAGATCAACTGTCAGGAAAACAGGATCTTCACTTGTTTTTCTGGTGAGAACAGTTTCAGATTGTCAGCGTGAACTTTAGCTAGCTTAAACACCACAAAAGCTAATTTACTGCAACATAATGTAGTTCCTTTAACTTAGTGATTATAATTTGTTCTATTTAGACTGCCTAGCCATATCTAGCCAATGTGACAAGCAATCCATATGCTAATCCATAAGCAATCCCCCCCCCCCCCGTGTTTTACGAGACGCGGGCC
>NW_018127881.1:2843700-2843958 GCF_001952655.1 Monopterus albus
CATCACCCCCCCCCCCCACGCCACCCCCTGCCATCATGGAATGTTTGATGTCTCCTGTGAATGAGAAAGCCGCCTTCGTCTCATAACCTTGACCTTTCAGGCACCTCTGGTGCAGATAGGCTATGCTTCTGAGAAAGTCTCCCTCCTAGCTTTCTAGAGATGCAGTAGATTTAAGGGGGTCAGGAAAGGGGACCGCCAGATAGAAATCTAATTAGGTGATTGTGCTTGAGGGAGTTTGGCTAGCTGCTCAATAAACTC